>NW_022884316.1:0-13518 GCF_011952255.1 Bombus vosnesenskii | reverse complement strand
TTTTGTATAATCCCGCAACATTGAAACCTAGAGTCTACTATAGCTGTAATTGAACGATTGTAGTTATTCAATCCGATTGTAATTGTTCGAGAGTTGTGATAATGAGCTTGAGCTCGAGGCGACAGCCAGTCGCCGAACGTAGCCGCGGTCACGGGATGAACGCTTTGTCTAACAAAGGCATGGAATAATTCTATAGCTCTCCTTAAAAAGGAAATAGTTGTAACACTCGACAGGAAACATTCCAACTGTCTCTGTCCCGTAGCTCGCCACATGCAGATCCTATTCTTCGAGTAAGATGATTGCCAGATGTCGATGCGTCTCCGCAGTACATGTTCAGCTAGCTCGAGGGCCCGTTATAAATCTTAAGATTTAGTCAACTAAAGTCCTTCAAACAGGCAAACAGTCTTTGTCCCAACTACGGGAAAATAGGGGAGACCTATTTTTCAACGAGCGGCGTCTCCCACTAGCATCTTTCCCTCGAGGACGGCTAACATCTTTTTCTACCCACCGATATGGAGATTGACCAATTAGCAGCAACGCCAATTTCCCTTACTTTCTGAACGAAGGCTTTTCTCGACGAATCCGATGATCTCGTGTCCTTAGACACACCCCATTATAGTTTTCCTCTGTGGCATCATCGGGCCGGGAAAGTCATTCCCGCTCGCGATCTCATCGATGAAAAAGCGTAACCCCTTACGACCGGTGAATATTACGCGTCCGACTTAGATTTTGTGAGTACGTTCATCTATCATCCCGTCGACCGCGGATTCGTTATTGAACCTAGGATCATTGTCATTAGTTTCTCGAGTATCTAATTACCACGGTTACTTGTCCGGTTCTATGATAACCGTATTTGCACTAGCCAATGTCTTCTCTATTGCATAATGACGACGTGTAATCCAAACGAAGATTCGTTTCACGCCCCTAACCCTAATTGTAATGTAAACCCGACATATATATATGTCGGAGATGAAAGGAAAACCAGAGCCTTCCCTTTGCAATTTTGGGAAAATCTTCTAATGCTTTAGCCTAGATTTTATCATAGCTGTAATTAAGCAATTGTTGTCATTTGTAATTGTTCGATATTTGTGATAGCGAAAGTGGGTTCGAGGTGACAACTGGTCGCCGAACGTAGCCACGGTCACGGGATAAACGTTTTGCCTGACGAAGGTGTGGATCAGTTGTATTGTTCTCCCTAGAAATCACATAGAATTGTACTTTAAAGATGTCGATATAATGGGACACACGTATTAGGAATCAATCTCCAAACAGAAACTGCCTAGTAACGGCGTTTGGATCTTTCTCGATGTTTCCAAAGAGTATACAACAAACTTTTGACCGAAATTGCCTAGCAACAACGATTGGAACCTTCTCGATGTCTCCAGCGAGCAGATAACAAACAAATGCAGTCGTATAGCGGAAAAGATTTTCATCAGATATTCATTCGTGTGATCGCCTTGGAAAGTGATACATCGAGCAATTTACCGAGTGTCTCAGCAATCGTATTTTTGTGTTTAAAAATCATTCTACGCATAGAAAAGAGTTATACCGTTGACCGTGGATTCGTTTGAACCCAGGAACATTGTTAATAGTGTTAATTAAATTCATTATTCGTAAAACCTATTAATTGTTAATCTCAATATTCGTTAAGTTTATTATTCGTAAAACATATTATTCGTTACTCTTATTATTCGTTAAACTTATTATTCTTTAATCTAATCGCTAGTTAAACTTATCGTTTGTTAATCTTATCATTCATTAAACTCAACATTCATAATATTTTGTAAAATCTTGTATATTCGCGTAAATATAATCTCTGTTGTGTAAAACGATGGCTCATTCAATCGAAGAATCGTTGTCACGCCGGGCGACTCTCTGCCTGGCCCAGGTCACACACCGCGGGCCAGACGGACACCAGATGTCCGCTCTTCCGTACGGCGTACCCTCAATAACCTTAAGCACCCGTCATACACCCGAGTCACTTGCCTGCTAAAGTCCTTCAGACCCAACAAATGTCTTTTCTAAATCAGTTTCCAAAGACTATTGTTTACTACGGCTTGACACGGGAAAGTTAGCTTTTCTCACGTACGATGCTTCCTGCCAGCAACTTTCTATCGAGGGCGGTTAAGGCCCTTCTTAGTCTTCCAACCTTCGTTTGTCCAATCCGAGGCAATGTATACTGGCCTCACCTCCTGACCTAAAATGTCATGAACAAATCCGATGATCCCGTGCGCTAGACACACCCATCACTAGCTTTCCTCCGACACAGCATCGTCACTCAACTTCACTTCTTCTACATCGTTGGAAAAGTCAACTACTAAGTAGTAACGCTAATGCCTATCGGGGCAGTCTAAGCATAAGGCGAGAGTCGGTCTCGGTATTGTCGAGCATACGTTTCCTCTGCTAAATATCTTATAGTGCTACGTCCACTAATACATTAAATCCAATTATAAGAGCCCTGCTCTAACGTACATATCTATCTTATCTTCGTGCGATAAGTGATTATCTATCTATGCTCATCAGTGTAATCTAAGTGTTGGAAATATATAATTAATAATTCTGTGAATCATAGTGTTATACAAACTCAATCACCCCTATTATCTCAACGGAAATCAGGGGATCGATCAAGTCGAGGTGTCGATTGTTATAATCGTAACGGGAATTTACGACTCCCGTTGACGTCTCTACTAGCGACTACGTCTCCCCGCGATTGGTCGAATAAACAATAGCTACGAGCCTTAAATTCTAATTTTCACCCGATTAAATTTCGGGTTTACATTAGAATTAGAGTTAGGGGCGTGACACTAATCTTCATTTGGATTACACATTGTCGTTATGCAATAGAGAAGACATTGACTGGTGCAAATGCGATTACCATAGAACCGGACAAGTAACCGTGGTAATTAGATACTCGAGAGACTAATGACAATGATCCTAGGTTCAATAACGAATCCGCGGAAAACGGGACGGTAGTCGTACGCACTCGCAAAAATCTAAGTCGGATTCTGTGTTAATATTCGCTGACCGTAAGGAGTAAATCCTTTTTGTCGATGAGACCGAAAGAGAGAATGACTTTCCGTCCCGGTGATACCTCAGAGGAAAACTATGATGGGGCGTGTCTAAGGACACGAGATCATCGGATTCGTCGGGGATATCCTACGTTCGGAAAGTAAGGGAAAATGACGTTGCTGCTAATTCTCCATATCGGTAGTTAGAAAAGGATGCTAGCTGCTCTTGAGGGAGGGTTGCTAGTGGGAGACGTCGTTCGTGGAAAAATAGGTCTCTCCTGTCTTCCCGTAACTGGGACAAAGACTGTGTATATGTTGAAGGATTTTAGGTAACTAGATATTAGTGTTTATGACGGTAAACTGGTAAACATCCTGCCCGGAGAATAGGATCTGCGTGTGGTAAGCTACGGGACAGAAACCGTTGGAATGTTTACTGCCAAGTGCCGCTACGAATCTTTCTTTTAAGGAGTGCTATAGGATTACTCAATGCCTTTGTTAAATGGAGAGTTCGTCCCGTTGACCGCGGCCACGTTCGGCGACTAATTGTCCAATTGAGCCCAAGCTCATTGTCACAAGACTTAAACAAATACAATTGGTTAGAATGACGGCAAATCGTTTAGCTACAACTGTAGATTTGAATTACAATGTTTCTATGGATTTTCCCGAGGTTTCAGAGGGAAGGCACCGGTGAAACCTTATCTCCGACAAGTATAATTTTATAACGTATTACGTTAGACAGAATAACGTAATAACGTATTACGTTATATAGTATAACGTTATAACGTATTACGTTATATAGTATAACGTTACATCGTATAACGTTATAACGTATTACATTATATGGTATAACGTTATAACGTAAAACGTTATATAGTATAACGTTATAACGTATTATATTATATGGTATAACGTTATAACGTATTACGTTATACGGTATAACATTATAACGTATTGCATTTTATAGAATAACGTTATAACGAATTACGACATATGGTATAACGTTATAACATATTCAGTTTTATAGTGTAATGTTATAACGTATTACGTTATATAGTATAACGTTATACCGTATTACGTTATATAGTATAACGTTATAATGTATTACTTTATATAGTATAATTTTATAACGTATGACGTTACATAGAATAACGCTATAACGTATTACGTTTTATAGTATAAAGTTATAACGTATTATGTTATATAGTATAACGTTATACCGTATCACGTTATATAGTGTAACGTTATAACGTATTCCGTTTTATAGAATAACGTTATAACGTATTACGACATACATTATAACGTTATAACTTATGACATTACATAGAATTAAGTTATAACGTATTACGTTATATGGTATAACGTTATAAGGTATTACGTTATATATATAACGCTATATGGTATAACGTTATAACGTATTACGTTTCATTGTATAACGTTATAACGTATTACGTTTTATAGTATAGATTTATATCGTATTACGATAGATAAAATAACGTAATAACGTATTACGTTATATAGTATAACGTTATAAATTATTACGCTATGTAGTATAATTTTATAATGTACTACGTTACATAGAAAAACGTAATAACGTATTAAGTTATATAGTATCATTTTATAACGTATTACGTTAGATAGAATAACGTAATAACGTATAACGTTATATAGTATAACGTTATAACGTATTACGTTATATAGTAAAACGTTACACCGTATTACGTTATACAGTATAACGTTATAACGTATGACATTACATAGAATTAAGTTATAACGTACTACGTTAGATAGAATAACGTTATAACGTATTACGTTATATAGTATAACGTTATACCGTATTACATTATATAGTGTAACGTTATAACTTATGAAGTTCCACAGAATAACGTTATAACGTATTACGATATATGGTATAACGTTATAACGTACTGCATTTTATAGAATAACGTTATACCGTATTAAGTTATACAGTATAACGTTATAACGTGTTACGTTATATAGTATAACGTTATATCGTATTACATTATATAGTGTAACGTTATAACGTATGACGCTCCACAGAATAACGTTATAACGTATTACGATATATGGTATAAAATTATAACGTATTACGTTTTATGGAATAACGTTCTAACGTATTACATTGTATAGTATAACGTTATAACGTATTACGATATATACAATAACGTTATATGCTTTAACTTTATGACGTATTACATTTTATAGTATAAAGTTATAACGTATTACGTTATGTATTATAACTTTATAACGTATTACGTTTTATAGTATAATGTTATAACGTATTACGTTATATAGTATAACATAACAACGTATTGCGTTATATAGTATAACGCAATAACGTATTACGTTACATAGTATAACTTTATGACGTGTTACGAATAGAATAACGTAATAACGTATTAAGTTTTATGGTATGACGTTATAACGTATTACGTTATATAGTATAACGTAATAACGTTTTACCTTATATAGTGTAACGTTATACCGTATTACGTTATTTAGTGTAACGTTATAACGTATTACGTTTTATAGAATAACGTTATAACGTACTAGATTAGGTAGTGTAACGTTATAACCTGTTACGTTATATAGTATAATTTTATAACGTATTACGTTATATAGTATAACTTTATGACGAATTACATTAGATAGTATAACGTTATAACGTATTACGTTAGGTAGTATAACGTTATAACGTGTTACGTTACATGGTATAATTTTATAACGTATTACGTTAAGTAGTAAATCGTTATAACGTATTACGTTATATAGTATAACGCCATATGGTATAACGTAATAACGTATTACGTTTTATAGTATAACTTTAGAACGTATTACGTTAGATAGAATAACGTAATAACGTATTACGTTATATAGTATAACGTTATAACGTATTACGTTCTATAGTATAACGCAATATGGTATAACGTTATAACGTATTAGGATATATAGTCTAATTATATAACGTATTACGTTAAATAGAATAACGCAATAACGTATTACGTTATATAGTATAATTTTGTAACGTATTACGTTAGATAGAATAACGTAATAACGTATTACGTTATACAGTATAACGTTATGACGTATTACGTTCAATAGTATAACGCTATATGGTATAACGTTATAACGTATTACGTTTTATAGTATAGCTTTATAACGTATTACGTTAGATAGAATAACGTAATAAATTATTACATTATAGAGTATAACAGTACACCGTATTAC
This sequence comes from Bombus vosnesenskii, assembly GCF_011952255.1. Lineage (NCBI taxonomy): Eukaryota > Metazoa > Arthropoda > Insecta > Hymenoptera > Apidae > Bombus > Bombus vosnesenskii. The sequence continues at coordinate 7,264 of NW_022884316.1, read as the reverse complement.
GTAATACAGTGTAACGTTATAACGTATGACATTACATAGAGTTAAGTTATAACGTATTACGTTCTATAGTATAACGCAATATGGTATAACGTTATAACGTATTACGCTTTGTAGTATAGCTTTATAACGTATTACGTTAGATAGAATATCGTAATAACGTATTACGTTATATAGTATAATGTTATAACGTATTACGTTAGGCAGTGTAACATTATAACGTACTACGTTATAGAGTATATCGTTATAACTTATTACGCCATATAGTATAATATTATAACGTATTACGTTATACAGAACAACGTAATAACGTATTACGTTATATAGTATAACGTTATAACGTATTACGTTATATAGTGTTGAAGTGGTCACCACTTCTAAGAAAACTCTACATCTGGTCTTTTTTAGTTTTCTCAAGCACTGAAGCCATCGACAGCGTTTAGACAAAAGACTGCGACGAAGTCAGGCCATAAACAGTAGACAGGCGACGTTGGCTTCGGGGTTTTTCAGTTATTAAGTAACACAGCTAGCGTGCCGATCTGGACCAGCTCAAATTGTATTTTTACTTATTACACTTCTAATTAAATATATTTTCTACCTTACGATTTATCCACGTGTTGTCTCTGTTTACAAACCGAATAACCTCAACATATAGTATAATGTTATACAGTATTACATTATATAGAGTAACGTTATAACGCATGACGTTCCGCAGAATAACGTTATAACTTATTACGTTATTCAGTATAACTTTATAACGTATTACGTTATAAAGAATAACGTTATAACTTATTACGTTATTCAGTATAACTTTATAACGTATTACGTTATAAAGAATAACGTAATAACGTATCACGTTATATAGTATAACGTTATAACGTATTACGTTATATAGTATAACGTTACACCGTATTACGTTATGCAGTATAACGTTATAACTTATGACATTACATAGAATTAAGCTATAACGTATTACGTTATATGGTATAACGTTATAATGTATTACGTTATATAGTATAACGCTATATGGTATAACGTTATAACGTATTACGTTTTATAGTATAACTTCATATCGTATTACGTTAGATAGAATAACGTAATAACGTATTACGTTATACAGTATAACGTTATAACGTATGACATTACATAGAATTAAGTTATAACGTATTACGTTGCGCAGAATAACGTTGCAACTTATTATGTTATATAGTATAACTTTATAACGTATTACGTTATATAGTACAATTTCATAACGTATTACGTTATATAGGTATAACGTTATACTGTATTACATTATACAGTATAACGTTATAACTTATTACGCTATGTAGTATAATTTTATAATGTATTACGTTACATAGAAAAACGTAATAACGTATTACGTTATATAGTGTAACGTTATAACGGATGACGTTACATAGAATAACGTTATAACGTATTGCGTTATATGGTATAACGTTATAACGTATTGCGTTTTATAGAATAACGTTATAACGTATTACGTTATATAGTAAAACGTTATACCGTATTACATTATATGGAGTAACGTTATAACGCATGGCGTTCCGCAGAATAACGTTATGAGGTATTACGTTATATGGTATAACGTTATAACCTATTACGTTTTATAGAATAACGTTATAATGTATTACGTTTTATACTATAAAGTTATAACGTATTAAGATATACAGTATAACGTAATAACGTATTACGTTTCATAGTATAAAGTTATAACGTATTACGTTATATAGTGTAACGTTATAACGTATTCCGTTTTATAGAATAACGTTATAACGTATTACGACATACATTATAACGTTATAACTTATGACATTACATAGAATTAAGTTATAACGTATTACGTTATATGGTATAACGTTATAAGGTATTACGTTATATATATAACGCTATATGGTATAACGTTATAACGTATTACGTTTCATTGTATAACGTTATAACGTATTACGTTTTATAGTATAGATTTATATCGTATTACGATAGATAAAATAACGTAATAACGTATTACGTTATATAGTATAACGTTATAAATTATTACGCTATGTAGTATAATTTTATAATGTATTACGTTATACAGAAAAACGTAATAACGTATTACGTTATATAGTATAACGTTACACCGTATTACGTTATGCAGTATAACGTTATAACTTATGACATTACATAGAATTAAGCTATAACGTATTACGTTATATGGTATAACGTTATAATGTATTACGTTATATAGTATAACGCTATATGGTATAACGTTATAACGTATTACGTTTTATAGTATAACTTCATATCGTATTACGTTAGATAGAATAACGTAATAACGTATTACGTTATACAGTATAACGTTATAACGTATGACATTACATAGAATTAAGTTATAACGTATTACGTTGCGCAGAATAACGTTGCAACTTATTATGTTATACAGTATAACTTTATAACGTATTACGTTATACAGTACAATTTCATAACGTATTACGTTATATAGGTATAACGTTATACTGTATTACATTATACAGTATAACGTTATAACTTATTACGCTATGTAGTATAATTTTATAATGTATTACGTTACATAGAAAAACGTAATAACGTATTACGTTATATAGTGTAACGTTATAACGGATGACGTTACATAGAATAACGTTATAACGTATTGCGTTATATGGTATAACGTTATAACGTATTGTGTTTTATAGAATAACGTTATAACGTATTACGTTATATAGTAAAACGTTATACCGTATTACATTATATGGAGTAACGTTATAACGCATGGCGTTCCGCAGAATAACGTTATGAGGTATTACGTTATATGGTATAACGTTATAACCTATTACGTTTTATAGAATAACGTTATAATGTATTACGTTTTATACTATAAAGTTATAACGTATTAAGATATACAGTATAACGTAATAACGTATTACGTTTCATAGTATAAAGTTATAACGTATTACGTTATATAGTGTAACGTTATAACGTATGACGTTATATAGTATAACCTTATATCGTATTACGTTATATACTATAACGTTATATGCCTTAACTTTATGACGTATTACGTTTTATAGTATAAAGTTATAACGTATTATGTTATATAGTATAACGTAGTAACGTATTACGCTATATATAGTATAACGTTATAACGAATTACGTTATATAGTTTAACGTTATAACGTATTACATTTTATGGTATAACGTTATAACGTATTACGTTTTATAGTGCCATGTTATAACCTAATACGTTTTATAGTATAAAGTTATAACGTATTACGTTACATAGTGTAACGTAATAACGTATTGCGTTATATGGTATAACGTTATAACGTATTGCGTTTTATAGAATAACGTTATAACGTATTACGTTATATAGTAAAACGTTATACCGTATTACATTATATGGAGTAACGTTATAACGCATGGCGTTCCGCAGAATAACGTTATGAGGTATTACGTTATATGGTATAACGTTATAACCTATTACGTTTTATAGAATAACGTTATAACGTATTACGTTTTATAGCATAAAGTTATAACGTATTAAGATATACAGTATAACGTAATAACGTATTGCCTTTATAGTATAAAGTTATAACGTATTACGTTATATAGTGTAACGTTATATACTATAACGTTATATGCCTTAACTTTATGACGTATTACGTTTTATAGTATAAAGTTATAACGTATTATGTTATATAGTATAACGTAGTAACGTATTACGTTATATAGTATAACGTTATAACGTATTGCATTTTATAGAATAACGTTATAACGTATTACATTATATGGTATAACGTTATAACGTATTACGTTATATGTTGTAACATTATAACGTATTGCATTTTATAGAATAACGTTATAACGTATTACAATATACGGTATAACGTTATAACGAATTACGTTATATAGTATAACGTTATAACGTATTACATTTTATGGTATAACGTTATAACGTATTACGTTATATGGTATAACGCTATACCTTATTACGTTTTATAGTATAACGTTATAACATATAACATTATATAGTGTAACGTTATAACTCATGACGTTACATAGAATAACGTTATAACGTATTACGGTATATAGAATAACGTAATAACGTATTACGTTATATACTTTAACGTTATAACGTATTCCGTTATAGGGTATGACGTTATAACGTATTACGTTTTATAGAATAATGTTATAACGTATTACCTTATATAGTATAACGTTATAACGTACTACGTTAGGCAGTGTAACATTATAACGTATGACGTTACATAGAATTATGTTATAACGTATTACGTTATATGGTATAACGTTATAACGTATTACGTTATATAGTATAACGCTATATGGTATAACGTTATAATGTATTACGTTTTATAGTATAACTTTTTGACGTATTACGTTAGATAGAATAACGTAATAACGTATTACGTTATATAGTATGACGTTATATCGTATTACGTCATATAGTATAATTTTATAACGTATTACGTTATATAGGTATAACGTTATACCGTATAACATTATATAGAGTAACGTTATAACGCTTGACGTTCCGCAGAATAACGTTATAACGTATTACGTTATAAAGAATAACGTAATAACGTATTACGTTATACAGTATAAGGTTATAACGTATGACATTACATAGAATTCAGTTATAACATATTACGTTATATGGTACAACGTTATAACGTATTACGTTATATAGTATAACGCTATATGGTATAACGTTATAACGTATTACATTATATAGTGTAACGTTATAACGTATGACGTTCCGCAGAATAACGTTATAACGTATTACGTTATGTGGTATAACGTTATAACGTATTACGTTATAAAGAATAACGTAATAACGTATCACGTTATATAGTATAACGTTACACCGTATTACGTTATACAGTATAACGTTATAACTTACTACGCTATGTAGTATAATTTTATAATGTACTACGTTACATAGAAAAACGTAATAACGTATTAAGTTATATAGTATAATTTTATAACGTATTACGTTAGATAGAATAACGTAATAACGTATAACGTTATATAGTATAACGTTATAACGTATTACGTTATATAGTAAAACGTTACACCGTATTACGTTATACAGTATAACGTTATAACGTATGACATTACATAGAATTAAGTTATAACGTACTATGTTAGATAGAATAACGTAATAACGTATTACGTTATATAGTATAACGTTATACCGTATTACATTATATAGTGTAACGTTATAACTTATGAAGTTCCACAGAATAACGTTATAACGTATTACGATATATGGTATAACGTTATAACGTACTGCATTTTATAGAATAACGTTATACCGTATTAAGTTATACAGTATAACGTTATAACGTGTTACGTTATATAGTATAACGTTATATCGTATTACATTATATAGTGTAACGTTATAACGTATGACGCTCCACAGAATAACGTTATAACGTATTACGATATATGGTATAAAATTATAACGTATTACGTTTTATGGAATAACGTTCTAACGTATTACATTGTATAGTATAACGTTATAACGTATTACGATATATACAATAACGTTATATGCTTTAACTTTATGACGTATTACATTTTATAGTATAAAGTTATAACGTATTACGTTATGTATTATAACTTTATAACGTATTACGTTTTATAGTATAATGTTATAACGTATTACGTTATATAGTATAACATAACAACGTATTGCGTTATATAGTATAACGCAATAACGTATTACGTTACATAGTATAACTTTATGACGTGTTACGAATAGAATAACGTAATAACGTATTAAGTTTTATGGTATGACGTTATAACGTATTACGTTATATAGTATAACGTAATAACGTTTTACCTTATATAGTGTAACGTTATACCGTATTACGTTATTTAGTGTAACGTTATAACGTATTACGTTTTATAGAATAACGTTATAACGTACTAGATTAGGTAGTGTAACGTTATAACCTGTTACGTTATATAGTATAATTTTATAACGTATTACGTTATATAGTATAACTTTATGACGAATTACATTAGATAGTATAACGTTATAACGTATTACGTTAGGTAGTATAACGTTATAACGTGTTACGTTACATGGTATAATTTTATAACGTATTACGTTAAGTAGTAAATCGTTATAACGTATTACGTTATATAGTATAACGCCATATGGTATAACGTAATAACGTATTACGTTTTATAGTATAACTTTAGAACGTATTACGTTAGATAGAATAACGTAATAACGTATTACGTTATATAGTATAACGTTATAACGTATTACGTTATATAGTATAGCGTTATACCGTATTACGTTATACAGTATAACGTTATAACGTATGACATTACATAGAATTAGGCTATAACGTATTACGTTATATGGTATAACGTTATAACGTATGACGTTCCGCAGAATAATGTTATAACGTATTACGTTATACAGTATAACTTTTTAACGTATTAAGTTATGTAGAATAACATAATAACGTATTAGTTCATATAGTATAACGTTATAACTTATTACGCTATGTAGTATAATTTTATAACGTATTACGTTATATAGTACAATTTTATAACGTATTACGTTAGATAGAATAATGTAATAACGTATTACGTTCTATAGTATAACGCAATATGGTATAACGTTATAACGTATTAGGATATATAGTCTAATTATATAACGTATTACGTTAAATAGAATAACGCAATAACGTATTACGTTATATAGTATAATTTTGTAACGTATTACGTTAGATAGAATAACGTAATAACGTATTACGTTATACAGTATAACGTTATGACGTATTACGTTCAATAGTATAACGCTATATGGTATAACGTTATAACGTATTACGTTTTATAGTATAGCTTTATAACGTATTACGTTAGATAGAATAACGTAATAAATTATTACATTATAGAGTATAACAGTACACCGTATTACGTAATACAGTGTAACGTTATAACGTATGACATTACATAGAGTTAAGTTATAACGTACTACGTTCTATAGTATAACGCAATATGGTATAACGTTATAACGTATTACGCTTTGTAGTATAGCTTTATAACGTATTACGTTAGATAGAATATCGTAATAACGTATTACGTTATATAGTATAATGTTATAACGTATTACGTTAGGCAGTGTAACATTATAACGTACTACGTTATAGAGTATATCGTTATAACTTATTACGCCATATAGTATAATATTATAACGTATTACGTTATA
>NW_022884315.1:0-16081 GCF_011952255.1 Bombus vosnesenskii | reverse complement strand
TTTTCAAGCATAAAAATAGTTTAACAGCCACTTATAGTTGCTTCCTTACCATTACATTCATTAAATTCGTTTGATTTTGTAAACAAAATAACCACGCTGACCAGTCTCTTATTTAAAATAGAATTATTTTGTCATATATCCAACAGTTTACTTTCTCTTCGTAAATATTATTAATAATTTTATCAATTTCGTATACTTCTATCCTTCGTATAAGTGACAATGAATCAGAAGAGTTTCATAGCAATATTGAACAACATACAGTCAACTACAACACCATTAGATACATCCACCATACAGTCAACTACAACACCATTAGATAACAGCAATACAATAGATTATAACTTTCTACGTGTCATTGATTTATCATCATCATTTTCCATTTTTTTAGCATATGTAAAAACGTATCTGACGTAATCTTACCTCGCTCTTTGAGTACAAAAATCCATTCAAATGAAACAAAGGGAAAAGAAATAAGAAAACAAACACTCACATACGAATCTTCATTACATAACTGTATGTACTCCTCGAGGGATAATTACTCAGACACGTTACAGCGTACCTTCTTCGTTCCCTGATGGCTGATGTTGATCGTTGACGTTTATAATGAAAGAATTTCGTCAACGGCGCCATTTGGATCCTTGTTGAAAACTTAAAATAGCCGCAACAGCACCATTAAGCTTATCACCCAGAGTAGCTCTTGTTGCTGAGTCGTGGAGGAATTCTTATCATCAACGACATAAACTATACCAGTTCCGGTAACGTTCTTCAGATGGTCCAGGCACTCGAACTCGCAACATCGCTCTCCAACACGGAATTTCTTGCATGTCTGTAGTAAAAAGAAATCGATCAATTGTACAGATCAATCGTCACTCGACTGCTCGAGAATTCAGATCATCCAGAGAATAGAATAGAGACGTGGAAAAATGTAGTGCGATCATCGCGGTGGGAGGAAATAGGGGGATAGGGACCAAATGAATGAACGAGATGTTAAGGACAACTGACGATAAGTTCTTCTTTTGTCGAGAATTGCATGTTTGTGAATGGTTTGTGGGTGGTTAGGTGGAGAGAATTGAAGAGTTTGGAGGTGACTGGAGGAGGGTTTTGGGCAAGGTAGATTGCAGAATGGTTGCGGTAGCATTGTGTTAATTATGGGTTTGTACATGTAATCTTTGTATGTATCACTACATACAACCTAACGTATATTTTTAATAATACATCAGAGTTTTAGTTATTTCATAGCTATGGATTTTATACTCTATAATCTTGACGTTTTATTTCACAGAAGCGTTTGAATATCCATAAAAATTAAATGAACCAATGTATTCATTATCTTATAGAGAATCTTCTCTATAATCTATCTATATTATATATCTATAATATATCTATAATATATCTATATTATTTTTAATTATGTTCCAATTATTTATCATGATCCTGATTTCCTTATTCTGAAAATTTGAAAGGAAGTTTTGTAGTTTGATACTTTCAGCGACAAAGGGTGAATATTGCTTTAGTATATTTCGTCACATATACATGTATATCTATATGTCGGAGATGAAAGGACACCGGTACCTTTGGATAGCCCCGCAACATTGCAATCTAAAGTCTACTATAACTGTAACTAAACTATTGTAGTTATTCAATCCAATTGTAATTTTTCGAGATTAGTGACGGTGAGCTTTGGCTCGAGGTGACAGTCTGTCGCCCAACGTAGCCGCGGTCAAGGGATGAACGCTTTGCCTAACAACAGGTATCGAGTAATTCTATAGCTCTCCTTAAAAGAAATATTCGTGGCGACACGCGACAATAAACATTCCAACGGTTTCTGTCCCGTGGCTCGCCACACGCAGACCCTATTCTTCGAGTAAGATGATTGCCAGATGTCGATGCGTCTCCGCAGTACATGTTCGGCTAGCCCGAGGGCCCGTTATAAATCTTAAGATTTAGTCAACTAAAGTCCTTGAAACAGACAAACAGTCTTTGTCCCAACTACGGGAAGATAGGGGAAACATATTTTTCAACGAGCGGCGTCTCCCACTAGCAACTTTCCCTCGAGGGCGGCTAGCATCTTTTTCTAACCACCGATATGGAGATTGACCAATTAGCAGCAACGCCAATTTCCCTTACTTTCTGAACGAAGGCTTTTCTCGACGAATCCGATGATCTCGTGTCCTTAGACACACCCCATTATAGTTTTCCTCCGTGGCATCATCGGGACGGGAAAGGCATTCTCGCTCGCGATCTCATTGATGAAAGGAGTAACTCTTTACGATCAGTGAATATTACGCGTCCGACTTAGATTTTGTGAGTACGTTCATCTATCATCCCGTCGACCGCGGATTCGTTATTGAACCTAGGATCATTGTCATTAGTTTCTCGAGTACCTAACTACCGCGGTTACTTGTCCGGTTCTATAATAATCGTATTTGCACTAGTCAATGTCTTCTCTATTGCGTAACGACGACGCGTAACCCAAACGAAGATTCGTTTCACGCCCCTAACCCTAATTCTAATGTCCGCTCCGACATATATATGTAATATCGTGATATAATGTGTTTACAAAGAGTGGACAATAGAGATGTTAATCAGACAGAAAAAGACGATTGTTGTTCAACCTGAACTATTCACGCCAAACGCACAGAAAACAGCGCAATCCACACTCTCTCGGCAACGCCACTCGCAACCTCTGTCTCCGCTCGACTCGCACTCTGCTTTTCTAATCACACTCTGTTTTTCGACTGATTCATCGTTCCTTTGTCTTTTTCTTAGCCCCACCACGCACGTGCTCCGCAACCGCTCGTAGTCAAAGTCACGTAGGCCTTTTTTTGCGTAACCTATTCGACCGAAAGACCGACGATACATTGTTGGGCCTGTCGGTGCTTCGACTTTCTGGCAACATTGTTTATAGTTCGCCCGATATTTCTTAGGCCTTTCGTCCACGATACTACATATATATATATATATATATATATATATATATATAAAACATATAAAATATATATATATATATAAATATTGTATATAAAACAAAATACATCTAAAAAATAATAATAATAAGGAACCTCTGATGGAAATGCCTCCGCAAACATTGTCCGAACGACGATCACCGAAGCCTAGGGAAACAACAAAAAAGGAAAAAACATTAAAATCGCAAAAACAACCATAATATGCGAATATCCAAACTTACGAAAAATAACTCGAAGAAGGGAGAGCAGCGGAATTGCGCGTGTTGCCCGAGCAAACATCGAGGTGATAATGATGCTGCAGCCGCCGGCCCTTGCACGCGCCGAAGAAACACGGGTAATTCCCACGGTACAAAACATAGAAGTTTCTCGCGGAAAAGACTAGATCAGCATGGAATGCTTCAAGCCTCCTAGACGCTAGCTCAGCAGAAGCACAGGACCGATAAAAACTAAGTCGAAATACGGAATTTACATTTTGTCACGTACGATTCCAAGAAACCCAAACTGCAACATCCCGATTCCCACGGAAGCGTACCCCCAGTGGCCCACCACCCCGTGGGGGATGGCATTATAAATAAGCGAAGCAACATAGAGCAGCGCTCATTATTATTCTGGTGAACATTCTTATTACGCTCATTATATTTTGTGTTCATTGTTATTACGGATCATTCGTATTACGTTTATTATCCTTGCGTTCATTATTATAGTGATCATTGTTATTACCGTTCATTATTCTTGTGCTCATTATATTTTGTGTTCATTGTTACTACGTTCGTTATTGCGCTCATCATTGCGTTTAGAAATTTTGTATAGTATTTTGCGTTTCGGGGTCTTTAGTTTTTCGGTCAAGAAAAGAGAACCGCGACTAAGTAAAAGAAAGATTTTATCTTTGAAGTCCTCATTTCATCGCTTAGACAGAAACGCGCATTGTAATTGCGGTATTAATCCAGTTAGTAAATTGTTCAGTCTGTATCGAAATAGATAAATAAAGTAAAAGTTGATAGTAAACTATATTCGAGTTCAAGTAACAAACCCAACAAAAACTTCGACGACCACCGGAGCAGCTGAGGTAATGGCACCAGACAGCACCTACTCCTCAAGGTAAGAAAATTAATTTTGAAAATTTCCTTCTTCTCTGATAATCTCGTTGCCCTCGAGAATCGAATTAGAACTTCCTATCATCGATCTCGTTTTATTTTCGTGAACGGTTTTGAAGATAGAATCATTGTTTAAACTTTAAACAAAGGAGTTGTCCGCTGTGTCGGCTTGTGCGAACCGTATTTTCAGCTACTGAAACACCCACTGATCTTCGCATTCCTCCTCCCATTGTTGGCAAAATATTGTCCGTCTTTGGGCAAGGCTTGCGAAATCACACAAGTCCCGCACAGAGAGGACCATTAAATACATCGTCGGGGTCAATCGAAAATTAAGAGCAATACCGGCATTGCTATTAACCGATATTCTTGCCATCATTGCATGCGATTGTAAGAGAGAAATAGCAGAACGATTTCCCTTCGAAACTTTAACCAAAGGATCGTTCGCTGTGTTGGCTTGTGCAAACGGTGTTTTCGATTATCGAAAACACCCATCGATCTTCGCATTCCTCCTCCCACTGTTGGTAAAATATTACCCGTCTTTGGGCAAGGCTTGCGAAATCACACGAGTCCCACACAGAGAGGATCGTTAGAATCATCCTCGATTATTAAACTCAAAAGGCAAGAAAATCATGGTAACAGAATCCATCGTAGTAAATGAATTGAGTTTCGGTTCTAACGGCAAACTACTACAGCGAAATTAAAAGAGAAGAAGAAGTCAAACGTAAAAATAAATTTATATAAAACAACGAAAAATCTCACATTCCTATCCAATCCAGCAACGCTAAAATATATATATCCGGCTAATAAAATATATATAAAGGTAATAATCTAAGCAATTCTACATTCAAATAAAAATCCGTTTAACGAGGACAAATATTTATTGTTCCCAGCTTTAATCCTCTCCCGTGCCAATATCCCTGCACATAGCAGGTTAGCCGAAAAGTGGAAATCGTTCACCAGTTGCATTAAGCGTCAGTTAACGCTACCCATTAAACGAAAAAAAATAATAAAAAATAAAATATTTTGAAATAGTCCTTAGACTATTTCTGGTGGCAGCAACTACCGTATTAATTAGAAATCTAAATCAGTATTACATACACAATAATATCAATTCAGTTTATTTCCCTTCAGATTAAATTCAAACTCAAACGAAAAAAAAAATTTTTCAGTAAAATTTAAACTTAAGATTTGATCGATTTAAACAAACAAATTGATACGTAACATTAGAGATTTAAATTTTTGGTGGCAGCGGTGGGATCCGCTTCACGGAGGATTAAAGTTGGTTTAAACGGTTCGATTCGCTCCACAAAGAATTAAAGTTGTTACGATTATCGATAAAATATATACCTAAGAAATAATGTCGACTAAATTAGAATCGTTGGACAAAGACATGATCTTGATGTTGTCGGAAAAACTTAAAGCATGGGATGCGAATTTTCGCGACATGAGTACAACAATGAATAAATTACAAGACGATGTGCGTTCACTGAAAATAAAAAAAGAAATCAAGACACCCGTATCATCGCCGATAATTTCCCAAACGACAATACCGATAGAAGTTAATCCCCAACCAATTAAGTTAAAAGATGCAATAGAGACAGTACCAGTGTTCGACGGACATCGACCCTCGGTATTTCGATTTTTAAGAGCATGCGAGCGCGCACGAAACATGGTTCCTGGGCATCAAGAATCTCAGTTAGTAAAATTATTAACGAATAAGCTTCGCGGACACGCATTTCTCGCCATAGAAGACACAGAAGTAATAAGTTTAAACGATTTCGGGAATAAATTAAAAGATATGTTCGGTCCGGGAAAAACGGTTAACGAATATAAAGGGGAATTAGCTACAATATTTCAACGACCAGGAGAAGATATTTTGGACTACATAGGACGCGTCAAAGATCTCAGACTGGCGATAATGAACGGGGAAAGGTACGAGTACGGCACCGTATTTCAAGATAGGATAGATCGAGACACGAGGGAAGCTTTCGTTAAGGGGCTTCCAAACGAGGTGTATTTACGAGTAAAGATAACAGGATACCAATCCTTGGACGATGCGTACCGCCAAGCCGTGAAAGCAACACGAGAACTAAAACAAGTGAACAATAGAATTTGATACCAACATTCGACACTTTCGAATAATTATAACCGAAACAACCGCCAGAACTGGAGATTTGTACCGCCGTCGCGGAAACATCTAAACAACCCGGGAATAGAAGAAAATGTTAGAAAAGAAGCAAGAGCAATAATTTGGGAAGAAAAATGCATAAATAAATACCTCGATAGAGATCTAAATCAAAAGAGAGATGCTGATCATTTCAACCAATCAACTTTTCAATGCAAACACCATTCCGTTGCTGTGATAAGGGATAATGTCACGTTAAATAATAAGAGGACGCACGGTGCCATAGACAGGATCATGAGTGAGAAATTTCCTGAGTTACCAAACAAGATAAATAATATTAGTGCCAAAGAACTTTCAGACGAAGCAGAAACTAGGAAATTGAACGACGAGACGACAGGCAATGCTTATCCACTGCATAATATCACAGAGATATTGGACCCGCTGGGAAGTGCGAATTGCCTCTCCACGTTCGACTTGGCAAAGATACAAAAGCAAGACTCCACGAATTTCGTGAATGTCTCAACCATAATAGGAAAAGAGATAGCGAGTGTATCTCACTCAAAAACTTCTATAAAACCATCAGAAGGAAACTTTATCGAACTCAAAGCCAAATCATTAAATTGCAAGGAAGATCACACTATAGAAAATAAAAATATAGCTATCCCTAAATCCAAAACAGAATCTATAAGCAAAAAGGTTTGTAATAAAAATTCAAAGAATAATTCCAAATCTACCAAAAATATTCCTAAACGTTCCATACAAATAAATAATAATTTAATTATAATAAGCACTTCCAGTGAAACTATTCATCCTGAAAAGGTAGAGAAAAATAAAGGTGTTGTGAATAAAGTAAATAAAGAAAGAAAAAGGGTAACTAAGGAAAAGGATTCTAAACATTTTCAAGCTGAAGAAACGCAAATTCAACGAGCCCAAAGAAATCAAAAGGGAGAAAATAGGGAATCACCAGTTGAAGATATATATAAAAACTTGAATACGCTAGCCATTGGATTATAATTGGATTAAAAATACTTTATTGGTTACTACATCTAATATTTGACGTAGGTAACATAGTAGGTAGTGCCGATCTTATGATTCCCCCAGGAAAATATAGATGGTATCACGCTATACTATATACAAAATATTTTTGGGTTAATATGGCTGCGGCACTTTCAAAAATTTGTATTTTGAATGCTATTAGCAAGCAATTGGATAATTGGATCGATGTCAGTAAACTTGCGTCTTGGCGCAAAATAAAAACTAAAATGAAGGAAAGGAACGAAATTCTCCCCGCACGAATTAGTTTTGGACATCTAGCCAGAGAACCTACTGGTGAAGTAATAATCGAAGAGAACATGGAACCAACATACTCAGAATATCTCGAAGATCTGTTCAATAAAATTTACACCGTACAACGAATGGCAAGAGAAAATTTGATAAAATCCAAACTAAGATCAAAGGAATATTACGATCGACGAATCAACCCTCAAGATTTTAAAATAGGAGATTCGATATATTTACTAAAAGAACCTAGTAAAGGAAAATTCTCCGATCAATATACTGGACCACACAAAGTGCTAGAAATCTTGCAGAACCAAAACGTCAAGATTGAAGTAAAAAGGGATTCCGCGAACGGTGCACTTAAACAAGTTAAAACTAGCGCATAATCGAAATAAACAATGAATAAAGTGATTTCAGTGGGCAACGTAGTGCAGTAGTGTATGTTGTAGTGCTGTTCGTCGAATGACACAGATAGCGAAAACATAAAAGAAAAGAAAAGGAAAATTATTATATGTGCTTCAATTATTGTTTAAATATAAAACGTGTTAACTCAATGAATAATTAACTAGTAAAAGTGAAAGTTACCTTGTGAACAAGTGATCAACATACAAGAAAGTGTACGTGTAAGTATAGGTTATGGATCGTTGTTCGTGGTACATAATGTACGACAGCTACCTAAAATAAGTGAATAAATTAGTTTCAATCGTCTCAGTGCAAAATACAAGGTTACTAAATGTTATAACTATATTGTGGATAAATCAAAAGGAGGTGTGACACTGTTCGTCGAATAATACAGATAGCGAACACCTAAAAAGAAAAAAAAGAAAATTATCATGTGTACTCCAATCATTGTTTGAATATAAAACGTGTTGATTCAATAAATAATTAAAAGAGTGAAAGTGAAAGTTACCTTGTGAACAAGTAATCATCATACGAGAAGGTTTACGTGCAAAATAGGTTATGGCTCCCTGTTTACGGAACACCATGTACAACAGCCAGCTGAAAAATAAATGAACAAATTAACTTCAATTGCCTTAATGCAAAATACAACAGTACTAAATGTTATAACAATACTGTGGAAACATGGCACTGTTCGTTGAATAACACAGATAGCGGAAACTTGAAAAGAAAAGGTTTATTATGAGTGCTCCAATTACTGTTTGAACGTAAAACGTGTTAGTTCAACGAATAACTAAAAGAGTGAAAGTGCAACCTACCTCGTGAACAATTAATCACTATACAAGGAAGTGTACATGCATGAATTTCGCAGGTTAATAAGAAGAAATAAAATAGCTGATAAAGTATAGAAAGCGGTTAAAAAATAATCAAGATAGATTAATTGAGAGTTAGTAATAAATATAACCGCAGTAAAAGGATATTTTGTTATGCATTAATCTACGTAGTATTGTTATGTTATTTTGTAATGCCCAATAGCGGTCGCACATACAATGCATTATACACATATTGAATTAAATAAATTAAACACCACCTTTATGACCACAGATATAAGACGAGAAGGCAGCCGTAGTAAGTATCCAAGGCATATCAAAGAATCGGATGATGTTGTGGGAACGATCCAGGTAAGTGACGCAGCATCGAAAGAGCAGAATCTGAAGAATTACAGACAATGTTAATCTAACAAATAAATTTTAATCATTAATAAGGGAACTAATTCATATCATGCATAAAATAATAACAAATAGCAAGTACAAGCAATAATAAATTAATAGGGAAAATAAGAAAAGTCAATAAACACAGAAATAGGTTAGAAATTAATCAAGATAGACTAACTAAATATTAACAACAAGACATGACTGAACTCGGTGCAAAGGAATAAAGTTATGCTACACGAAAATAACTGGTAACACAATACACAAAACATTAACTAAATTAAACAAGACTTACATAAATGCAAGTCACGTATAATCAAAACAATGACTATTGAAATTCGGTAACAATACAATCCATGCTATCACATTAAAGTAGCACACGGTATTGACACAGACAATATCATGAAATACAAAACAATATTACAAAACACTACTAAATAAAATTATAATGATTAACAATTAATTAGCTATTTCAACAACACGTTACTGTTGACATTAAACCAACGCCATACCAAAGAGACACGCGAGCGGCCATGTTGAAAAATTCGTCGCACATACAAATAATAGCCAATGCAATGTAATACAGCATCATAATAGCAATGTTAGGTACTAATAAAAAAAAAACAAACAAAAAAAGAGAGAGATAAGGAAAATATATATATAATAAATAACAACTAACATAATCATAACATATTATACATATTATATTATATACAGGGATACAGTCTTCGTACAAAGGAACAGGTCCGAACGAAGCTTATAAAAAAAAAAAAAAAAAATAAATAATATATATATACATTAACTATTTTTGTATGTGTCTGCAGAACGGATGGCGAATTCATCAACCATTCTCTGAACGACGGATGGAAGTACATGTAGGTGTTGTCCAGACGTTTCACGAGGAATCCAGAGAGCATTTTGAATCTCTGCAGAAAATCCTCCCATGCATGATCGTTACAATAATCTGACTCATCTCGAAAGAAATTTTTTTAGTCCAAGGAATAGCAATCCGCACCGTAGAACTGTAAGGCACCTGTAAGCCACCCACGAAACCAAATACTTTTGCTATCCACCTGTAAACAAACAACATTTATAACTATACATATAATTCTCACTTATATCAACCAATATATATATACACGCATGTTGTAAAGTAGGCGATATTTATAACACTCACTTCCATTGATAATGCAAGTGACTCATAAAAATAAGCCGTCATATTTACCATTACACGCACATATATGTCGGATCGGCATTGGAAATGGGGTTGTGGGCGTCAAATGAATCTTCTCGAGGATTAGCCATTGATACGGTACACACAGGCGTAGTTTATTACAATGATAGAATTATTACAGTCTTAACAATTGATCACGGCGGTTCGGCACTCGCGACACTAGTGACGATGCTCTCGGGCTCAATAACGAATCCGCGGTCAACGGGATGACAACAGAACGTACTCACAAAGTCTAAGTCTGAGAATAATCACTGATCGCGAAGGCGTTACTCTTGGATCGATGAGATCGCGAGCGAGAATGCCTTTCCCGTCCCGATGATGCCACACAGGAAAACTATAACGGGGTGTGTCTAAGGATACGAGATCATCGGATTCGTCGAGAAAAGCCTTCGTTCAGAAAGTATTGCTGCTAATTGGTTAATCTCCATATCGGTGGTTAGAAAAGGATGCTAGCCGCCCTCGAGGGAAAGTTGCTAGTGGGAGACGCCGCTCGTTGAAAAATATGTCTCCCCTATCTTCCCGTAGTTGGGACAAAGACCGTTTGTCTGTTTGAAGGACTTTAGTTAACTAAACCTTAAGATTTATAACGGGCCCTCGGGCTAGCCGAACATGTACTGCGGAGACGCATCGACATCTGGCAATCATCTTACTCGAAGAATAGGGTCTGCACGTGGCGAGCCACGGGACAGAAACCGTTGGAATGTTTACTGTCGCGTGTCGCCACAAATATTTCTTTTAAGGAGAGCTATAGAATTACTTCATACCTTTGTTAGGCAAAGCGTTCATCCCGTGACCGCGGCTACGTTCGGCGACTGACTGTCGCCTCGAGCCCAAGCTCATTATCACAATTCTCGAATAATTACAATCGGGTTGAATAACTACAATTGTTCAATTACAGCTATAGTAGACTCTAGGTTACAATGTTGCGGGATTATCCAAAATTCCAAAGGCTCCGGTGTTCTTTCATCTCCGACATATATATATATTCAAAGACAAGCTATATTTGTAATATCTATTCCTATTGATAATATATACTTATATATTCATAACAATAAAACAAATCTCATCTATACTACTTACCAATACGTATGCATATATGTATATAATTATAACCCAAGTAGCATTCATAATATTTATTTTCACTGATAACATGTACGTAAAACCTAAAATAAAACAAAGGTTTTAACAACAAGAAAAAAAAAAGAGAAAAAAATACATATAAATATAAAAATTTTCTTTTTCTATATATATATATATATTAATAATAATAAAAGGTTATTCTTATTTCTAATAAACTCGAAAGTAAAATGACAAATGACAACATTATACCATGATATACCGACACAAAGACGCACCACACAGAAGAAACTAATAGAGAACGCTTTAAGCTTGGCAAACTTACCGCCCGACGAATTTGCATACACCATAACCAAAACCCAGGACACATGGCTCTGATCACAGGAGAAGCGGTCCATATAGTCGAATGCATTCCGGTACAAGTAAAGGTACGACATACAACAGAATGCTACTCGGAGCTATCCGTTTGGCAAGGGAATCACACCACAGGAACTCCGCCCGGACGTGCGCCAAACGTGGCGATATTCAGCACCATCGTCGTTGGCCACGAGCGGAATATATACCCAAAAAGACCTCGACGCACTACGGGACCACGTCATGTTCCCGGCAGAAAAATCTGCAGTCTTGAACACATTGGCCAGAGGAGCGACAGGAAAAACAATCGTCCCTGGAACAGTAAACATCCTGGGAATGATGGACGAAAACACATTAACGACAATAGCGAAAAATACCGTATCAAGCTTATGGACTGGTTTCATGGAATTTGGAACTGTCAGTGCAGCAATATTTGGAATACTCGTAATGTTTAAATTAATCAAGACGATAATAGATATAGCCATATACGGATACCAGTTACGTGAAACTTACGGATGTGGAATCGCCCTATTAGGAGCAATATGCGGATCAGTCACCCACCTGCTCCTATACCTCAAAGGAAGACGAAATATCGATGATCAAACATCACAACCTCAAGGGATATCGATAACACCGGTAGTCACTCAACAACCAACGACATCTACGTCCGCCTTGAGCGAACTCAGAGACACCACCAATCAAATTTCCTTTGGAAATTTGAACTCCAAGGGCGGGGGTGTCACGTCCCGCGCTCCGCACGCGCCGTAACAAGAACAAGAAAACCATTCTATACAAAACGCGCGAATAAGGATTTGAATGCACAAACGAACACACGGCGCTACGAAACTAAAGGAAGGATTAACAAAACGAGGGCGACTAATAGATCCAACCAATAAACAAAACACATATACACACAACTCTAAATAAACCTACCAATAACCGACTTGCAATTTGAAAACTTGTGGTTTAATATAATATAAATCCAACCAGTATAAAATAAAATAAATAGAACCAGCTGATGGATTGAACGAGTTACGAACCAAACAAATAAACCAGGAAATAAGAATAACTACAAAAGGGGAAATAATTGAAACGCCAGGAATACATGTATATATAAATATATTTTAATCAATCAACTTGGAGAGTTACATATAAGTATAAACATATATGCCAGACATGTAATAAACTAGTAAATATTAGAGACAGTACTTCCAATACTATGCAACAAATACAATATTATCAATTTATGAAATATAAGTATATATGAAGTCAAAAACTAATAGTCTAACGAATACATAAAACATACAATATTGTATTATTAAAGAAATAAAAGTTACATTGTCAGAAACATATATATATGTGTGCGCATTCTATCAAACAGTAATCTAAGATACATACTTAGCTAGCCTACATTCCGGTAAAGAGTTATAAAATAAGAACTACATTACGAAACATCCATGTCTATATATAAATATATATAATCTATATTCTAAACTAAATTACTACTAACGTGTGCGCATTCTACATTATTAAATCAAATTAGTAATCTAAGATACATACTTAAAACTAGCCTACATTCCGGTAAAGAGTTATAAAATAAGAACTACATTACGAAACATGCATGTCTCTACATAAATATATAAATAATCTATATTCTAAACTAAACCACTACTAATAATCTACAAAAGAAATAGAACACACAACGCAACACTTGGGACTAAGCGACAACCTATCGATAGGCCAAACGCTCAAAATAATTAACACCGCAACGACTTGAGGAATTCTATCATCAAACACAAGTATGTAAACACACATTAAACACACAATAATCTAGAAACAAAACCTTCAATACTATGTTGCCACAATACAAGATATATATGTATATATGAAATCAAATGATTGACACATAACCTCAAATACACATTATATCGCTAAGGAATCTAAATGAAAATCACATTGCCAGAAATATATACATATATACGTGTGCGTATGCGTGTTCTATCTTGTTAAATGAAGTTAATATAAAATAAATAATTGACATTTCATTTCGTATGAATACTACACTGCCAGCAGAAATATGCATATGAATTTGTATATATATATGTGCGTGTGTGTGTGTGTGTGTGTGTGTGTGTGCGTGCGTATGTTTTATATTATCGAACACTCTATAAAATAAACTACTCAAAACAATAAATAACGCTATCGAAGAATTACAAAACATTAGTCATATTAAAATGACACACAACATAAATATATATATATATCGAATTCTCTCTTTGTCATACCTAGCACTAGTTTCCATCTCTTTTATTGCCTGTTGTCTTACACTGGAGATATCTATTTCTTTTTCCTCGATGTTATCAGATAGTAATAAGTCATACGGTCTTGCTGCTCTACCAATCAATAACTCTAAAGGACTCGATTTGGTTACGCGGTTGATGGTGCAATTCAAAGCCAATTGCATCTCCCCGATCGCGTCTTGCCATGAACGCCCGATCGTTTCTACCGTTGTGAACATATTTTTTAACGTGCTCATAACACGTTCTACTTGCCCATTGGCCCTACTTGCACCGGTCGCGATCAAATGAACTTTGATTTGTTTGCTTGCACAGAATTCTTGAAATTCCCGGCCCGTGAAACATCTACCCTGATCTGCTATTACCCGACAGGGACTACCGAACAAAAACACGGCGGACTTAAGTGCCTTGATAACGCTAAGCGAATCCAATTTGCGTGTGTGATGTAAGTGCACGAATTTCGTAAAGGCATCGATCAAGACGACGACATACTCTTTTGAGTCATTCTTGCCACTCAGCTTGCCCGTTATGTCCATGTGCACCGTATGCCACGGTATGCCGGTCTTAGGTATAGGATGCAGTTCAGCCTGTATTTTACCTGAACTAGCCTTCGAAACTCTACAAGCATGGCAGTTCTCGACAAATTTGCGAACGTACTTCGCCATTCCCTCGAACCAATAATACTCTTAGAGCTTCTCGAGCGTTTTATCCCATCCTAAGTGCATAATTGACTGATGCACATGGTTGATGACGGACCATCTAAAACCTCTCGGAACAATGGGTAAGCAAAGGGTTCTGCCCTTTCGTTGTATTTTACGGTAAAGTGTACCGGATCGCAGTTCGTAGGTATTCGCGATATCTTCCGCGAGCTCTTCGTTCTGTAATTTATTAACGATTTCGGAGATTTGCGGATCGCGACGTTGTTCCGCTAATAGCCAATCTTCGGAGATCTCGGCCAGATTAATCTCTTTCTCTGCGACCTTGTCTATCGTACGGCGATTCAAGTCTACGGGGTTTCGCGAAAAGAAATCTACGTGGGCCATTCGTTTACCCTCTCGATACATGATGTCAAAATCGAATGTTTGCAAATAAGCCCACCACCTATAAACCCGGTCGTTTAAGTTTACTTTGTTGCTGGAGGCTTTCAAGGAATTACAGTCGGTAACTACTAAGAATTTCCGTCCATGTAAGTAGTGTCGGAAATGCTTGACGGCGCTTACTACTGCTAGTGTCTCCAGTTCGTACGAATGATACCTAGATTCCGCGGGACTGGTCCTTTTACTATAATATTCGATGACTCTGTTTTCCTTTTCGACTTTGTGCATTAAAATAGCTCCATACCCCTCCGAACTAGCGTCGGTATGTAGCTCTATGGGACGATTGGGATCAAATATCATTAACACCGGCGCGTCGGTCAGAACGGAAATTATCTGTTGTCTTATCTTTTCGTGCCTGTCCGTCCAAGTTATGTGCTTGTTACTAGAAGTGAGTGCGTACAAGGGTTTCATCACTTGTGAAAATTTAGGAATAAATTTTCGGAAGTAAGAGGCCAAACCTATGAACTGCCTAAGCTGTGTGACAGTCGACGGTGCAGGTAAAGAATTCAAAGCTTGTATTTTTCCCGGGTTTGGACGAACTTCTCCGTTACGAATTACATATCCCAAATAAAGTACCGACGTTTTCAGAAAAGAACATTTAGCGAAATTGAAAGAAAATCCGGCGTTTACGAGAGTGTTTAGTACAGTGTGCAACCTTTCTAGAGCTTGATCTATTGAGTCGGCGATTATTAGAACGTCGTCCAAATAAACAATGACATACGAATAAGCGAGGTCGCCTAAGGCCTTGAAAATGGCTCTCTGGAAAACGGCTGGTGCATTTTTCAACCCAAACGGCATCGTCACGTATTCGTATTGACCGTCGGGGGTAACGAACGCAGTATATTCCGTCGAGTTAGGATGAATGGGGATCCGCTAGCCATGTCCAGGCTAATGAAGTATCTCGCACTCTGCAATCTCGCGATTTGGTCAGCAATAAAGGGTAAGGGAT
>NW_022884314.1:0-38576 GCF_011952255.1 Bombus vosnesenskii | reverse complement strand
GTTCTGTTTCGAAGCGGCGGAGACAGTTTACATTGCAGTTGTTTTCTAACTACACATCCTTTGTAACTGGCTGGCAGTTGTAGCATTTTACTTCATTTATTTTTCCTATGTATGGACAGTTTATTGTTAGGTACTTTTGACACACACCGAATTTCTGTTGCAGTAAATTTTTGTGTCCATATTGCTGGCACCGTATGCATTGCGGTATGTCTTTTTTATGTCTAGGTGGCTCCACTGTTACTATTGTGCTTAGAACTTTTTTAATTTCAAACATTTCTTTGTTATTATTTTTAGGTTCGAGTTCTATTAGAAATAGCGGTAATGGTTGTTTAGTATCATATCTCGTTATGTTGTTTATTGCTCTTACCTGGTGTCCGATTTTGGCTAGTTCCTCGCATATGTTGTTTGTATTTGTTTTTGGGTGTAATCCTCTGATTACTGCTTTGTAACTTTTATCAGTTTTGAGCTGGTAAATGTGATATCCGGCGTTTTTTCTTTTCGTGCTTTTGTCACTTTTCTAAAAGTTTCTGGGGTGTTAGTTTGTACTTTTACCTGGTCTAGTTTTAATTCTTTTATACTGTAATTTTCTTTTCCTGCCGTGTTGTTCAGTAGTTCAATGAGGGGGTCTATTATTTGGGCTTCTATGTAAGTTGATGGTGGTTTGGCGATGTGGGTTATTGGTTTTTCGGCTGAGTGTGTTTTATTCTCTTCTGGCAGTGCGCTGAAGGAGTTTCGGAGAGTGATTTCTTGTAGCAGTTGTTACTTTTCTGCTTCTATAGCTTTCCTAATGTTTGTTTTTGGTGTTATTTTACGTTTTTTGTTGTAAATTGCGACCTTCCATCTTTCATCCTGGTGGGTTACTTCGTTGTTGATTTTATTCTCGTCCTTATTTTGTAATGTTTCCATTTCTATTTCATTCATAGCTGAGCACTCCTGTTCTTCGTTTAGTGACTGACTTGGATTTGTTATATTTGTAACTTTGTTTATGAAATATGTTTTGCCTTTGCTTGTTATTTTTATTGGCGGTATTTGTTGTTGCATTTTGGATTTTCCACCATTTGGCGTTGGGTGTTGTCGTTCTTCTCTTACTTTTCCCCACTTGCCGCACTTTCACTGAAGCACGGTTTCACACGCCCGTTTAGCTCGGCTGCTCGGGCAGAACTGTGTGTACAAATTGCAGAGGAATTATTAGGTTGTCCGAAAAGTTTCTTTAGTTTTTTAAGGTGATAATATATGAACAACAACTTCTGTTTTATATTATTTTATTGAATTGGTTATGATCCATTTTGTTATATTTCTATTATTATGTTCATGCATAATTCAATAAACTAATATAAAACAAAAAAACATTTGATTGATTTCTTCAAGAATGATATGATAATTTCTTTAATAATGATGCGACGATTTGCTTAAAAATTCTTTAAAATTCAAGATGAAAGTCTTACTTGTTGACGATTACGTCAATATGCTGACGATTACGATTACGAAACAGTCCAGGAGGAGGAGTTCCTCTACGGTGGTGATCGAACAACCACAAGGCCTCGGACTTGGCTGGCGACACGCTCAAGCCGAGTCTCTAGATGGCGCGTACTGCATATGCCACGGCGGCCTCGGTGAGGCTCAGAGCCTCGTTCCACCAACGTCCCCGGCCTGGACCAAGGTATCGTCGGCGTAGCACACCATGTCTGTGCCCAGGGAAACGGGACATCGAAGGACCGAGTCATAGGCCGTGATCCACAGGATAGGTCCCAACACTGAACCCTGTGGAACACCACGCTTGACCGACCTCCTCTCTTCACCATCTGTTGCTCAGATACGCCCGAATGACATGAACGAGATACGACGGCACGTCAAAGTGTTCCAGAGCCTCCACTATCCCGTCCAAGGTTATGGCGTTGAAACCATTCGTGGCATCCAAGGAGACTGCCAACCCCACACCTTCTAGGGGAAACACTGGCCTCCGCCATGGACCTCACTCGTTTCACTGCGTCCACCGTCGAGCGGCCTCGTCGAAAGCCATACTGGCTATCGTACCATCCAGGCACTCGACATATGGGCCTGCAGACGGGTGGCAATTATCCTCACAAATAGCTTGTCCACCTCGTCCAGAAGGCCAGAGTTCATCAGAGTTCTCTCCGCAATAACACCAATGTCACTGTCCGCCATGTCCGGGGGTAGACGATCTCCTTTAAGCATCTGGTAAAGAGATGTCGTAGGCGGGGAGCCATGGTGTCGATCGACTCCGTCCAAACTCGGCCTGGGATGACATCCTCTTTGTCGCTTCGAAGTGCCCCACTTCGGTAACTCGCAACTCTTCGTTCCACTCCGTCGTCGTCGTCGTCGTCACCGCCTCGTCGTAGGAGGAGGAGGATGGCACTGATTGCCTCACATTCCTTTCTTCCGGTGGGAACAGAGTCCCGATCACGTTGGCCAGCAACACCGGATCCATGTTTGCGGTCAGCGGGGGGGCCGAAGATCGCAACTTCTTCGTCGCTATTTTGTAAGGCCGCCCCCACGGATCGGAATCGACTGCTTCGATCAGCTCCGTCCAGGACTGAGTTTTCGCGATATTGATCTCACGCTGGAGAGTGCGTCTCGACTCTCTGTACGCCTCGTAGCAGCTGGAGATCTTCTCTTCGTCGCGTGTCAGCCTACGAAGACGAGCCTTCAAGAATATTCTGCGGGCTCGAACGCAGGTCGCTCGCATCTCCGCGATCTCCGGATTCCACCACTACACTCCGCGGTCGCATCTACCACCCGGAACGGAGCGCGGCATCGAGGCGTCGCACGCCGCGCTCATGTATCTTCGGAGATCTTCCGCCTACTCGTCGGGCTTTGTCGGCCTGTGTGACCTCGGGGGCCATCTCTATCAGTATGTAGAGGTGGTCGGATAGGGTTTCCACCCCCGCGGCCACTCTCCAGTCGTGGATCCGCCTGAATAGCTCCGGGGTAGTCCACCTGACGTCGACTACGGAGGATCCTCTCCACGCCACGCAGGTGCTCGCAGAGCCCCTGTTTGCCAGTAGGAGCACGAGGCCCGCTGCCCAATCGGTGAGTATCCTTCCCCGAGAGTTGGTTCTGGGATTGCCCCATTGCGTCGAGTGGGTGTCGAAGTCTCCGAGGACGAGCACCTGGCGGGGAAGGCATCTTCCGACGCACTCGTCGACCCGGTCCAGGAAGTCCTCGAACTCAGCCAGGCCAATGTTGGGGGAAACGTAGACCGCTACCACCGCTACTCCAGCCCACTCGACCGCGACGAAGCCGCTGCCACGGTCGAGCAGGACGCCGGCGGCACCCAAGGCTGGCGTCCACGTTATGGCCGCGGTTCCATCCAGGTCCCCGACCCAGTTTGGAGCGTCGGGAACGCGATACGGCTGGCCATCGCCGCAAGGGCGACCTCGCTCTCCCGGATGGTCTAGAAGAGCAGATCTTGCGCCCTTCTCGACCTGCCGTGAAAGCATTGAAGGAGGCGCTTGAACTACTCGGTCACCTCCATGGCCTTCTCCCGACGATCTGCCGCTGCTGCTTTGGCGGTACTCCCTGGGGTCCTTTCCGCAGTTGGCACGCGGATGGGTCTCCTCCTCTTGACTTTCGGGGGGGGGGCCGCTCCGATCATCCTGTGCTTGGCGGGCGCCCCGAGCGACTCGCACTGGGGGCACTTGGGAGCGGAGGCGGGACAGCCTCTGGCGCGATGTCCGCTTCCGCCGCACCTGTAACACAGGTGCCCTCGATCCTCGCTGGACACGCATGTTGCGCGTACGTGCTCCAGCTCCACGCACCTGAAGCACTGCAGGGGCCGCTCCAGGATGGGTCTGATCCTCGCGGTTGTCCAGCCCAGGGCTATTTTCCCTGCCTGGGCTAGTTTTCGGACTCCCGCCACCGGGCACATGATCCACGCCGACCCGAGGCCGCCTCTGGTGGCGCCGATCTCTCCGACATGCACCTCCGCGCAGCCACATTCTGCCGCCGTGGCCAGTGCTTGCCGCAGTTCCTCCTTCTTGACCGAAATATCTATCCCGGTCACTCGAAGTTCCGCCTTTCCCCTGTCCCTGTCTCCAGGGACCCTGATAATGATGGCGCCCGTCATTGCCTTCTTTATTTCGACGATCTCCACACCGAGCTCCGAGAGCGGACCTTCGCTCTGGCTGCCTCGAGCACGTCGGCGTACGATATCCTTGCTCCCTCGTTCAGCGTTAGAGTCACCGCGGATGTTCACTGTGCGGGAGGGAGCGTGGCCGTCTTGGGTGCCTACGACGGTCCTTTGTTCATTGCGGCGGCGCTGCGTCGGCGCGCCTGTCGCCCTTGACTGGGGTTGCTGCTGACCTCCTCTCATCGGTGGAGCCACAGTCGCCCCTTTCCTCGCCGTCTCTCCTCCAGCCGCGGCTGTCATCTTCTGCTTCTTCTTCATCCTTTTCTTCTTTGCTTCTGCCACTCTCCAGTCACCACCCTCCTGCTCCCTCGGGAGCGACGCTGTTTGGATGACACGGCGCGTGGCGGAGCGGCCCGTGCACCGGCCGGCTTCGGGGATGCGTTGTCGTCGGCCTGCGAATCGCTCCTCGATAGTCCTTATTATGGAGGATCCCATCTCTTTGACTATCCTCTCTAGGGCTTCTATGCGTACCCTGTCGCTCTTACCCTCCCGCGGAGGCCGGCCGGACTCGGATGCCGGGCCACTGCACCGCGGGCACTCGTGAGCGCAAGCAGCCCTTCTAGACAGTTCCTGGCGAAGGGCTGCGTTTTCCCCCTCCAGAGCTGACAGCCTTGTTGCCTCCACGAGCCTCGTGGCTCCGGTCTCGCTGCCGCGCGCTGGTCCTGTCCTCCTCGGCGATTCGTTCTTCCACGCGGCGGTGAGGTAGCTCGCCGCGTCCTTGAGGGCTTTTATGTACGCCCCCTTGAGGTTGGACGATGATGTCGCAACCCGCATGATTTCAGAGACGTGCATAGTTAGCCCGGCGCTGACGTCCGCGGCCGAGCTCGTCCTTGTTTGGAATGCTAGTTCCTTGGACACGTCCGGGGCTGTGATTATGATCCTCCTCTTCTTTCCCCTGGACGCCGTCGAAGTCACTGATGAGCGCGGCGCGAACGAAGCTACCGATTCTTCGTCGTCGGACTTGGTTCTCGCCCACAATCCTCCTGCCATGGATGACATGGCATCAGCTACCATGGCCGGAGCGAAAAGCACACTCTCCGACCTGTCTGCAGTTTTACGCGAACCCCTTGTCATTCTTCTTTGAGATTCCTCCGCAACCTCCATTCCGGGGGCCTAGCGGTCCCCGAACGGCCATGGTCGTGAGATGACGACGCAGTGGGGCCCACTTGTCTACCCATAACTGCGTCGTGCAGGAATCTCTCTCACCTGCATCGTAAACGTGTTTCTTTTTATTATCTAACTCCGTCATTGTATATAAGTGTTTGTCGTCCACGAAAGTTTCCATCCTGGCGCCACTCACTCTTTCGCACACTACCCCGGTGAAGGCCGGCGCAGGGTGACGGGGAGAAGGTGAGGTGAGTGGTCTTGGCAGATATGGGCCTACCAACTTCTCCGAAATTCTCCGCACCGGATCGGCAAACTGGCGGGTGCCAGAGTCGCCGACCAGCCACCACCCGACTATAGGAGAACGTCAGATTCATCGGGGTTAGGTTGGGATTAGGTTGGGGTTGGCGCCAGGACGTGGTCCTACGTCCTGAAAACTCATATCCGCCTCGTGCTCTCCACCCTTAGCCTAACCCTAACCTAACCCCTTAGGAGAGTCATAGTTACTCCCGCCGTTTACCCGTGCTTTTGTTTTTTTTTTCAATTTATCCACATTGAGATGGAAGAGAAAATTCGGTCGAGAATGGGGCTTGTTGTTATAGGTCTCCAATTCCCGACCTGGCTGCTAGGTTTATTTGGTATTAACTTAGTCCTATTTTCCTTTCATACGGACGAAAATAAGAACTATAGAACAGAATATTAACAAATTTTTGTCAATATTGCGGGCAGGCCAGATATCATTAAGTGCTCTTTTTAAAATCCATCTGGTCCTACCGCAGCCTTCTTCCTCATCTTGTTAAGTTTCTCACTCACATCCTCAGCGGTGTCGACGGAAACAATTCACTTATTATCAGCTCAGAGGCGCTATTTCTTGGGATTGGGGAATTGAATGGTCCTGCCCGACCCCACAGATCCTCATAGAGCCTCTTCACTTGTATTGCTTTTGCTGGTTGACTGTTTGGTTCCAGGAATGCACGATCGTTGTTAACAACAACGTTGGCTAACTTCTTAGGACATTCTTTAAACAACCACTGGCAACGTGCGTAGGAGTATCTTTGCTTTTTGTTTCTATATAATTATTATTCTTTTTATTTCCCTTATTTTGGGGCTTTACCGTTTTATTTCTTTCATCATTCCTGCCTTTCTCTTTCTCTATTGCTCCATATAGAGATGTGTAACCTCCTTTATATAGAGCGTTAACCACCTTTAACGGCGGGGGTACATCAGTTAGTTTCTCTACTTCTTTTTCTCGTTGGAGTCTCCACTGACGGGTAGACTCCTCATTAAATATTTCCCCGCTAATTTCAGGCTCCTCGCACGTCTGCGCATTGCCTGAGTTAACAGGATCGCACTCTTCCTCTGTCACCTCGGCAACCTCCTGAGGGCTGGTATCCTCACTAGCTATCTTTAGTTTCTTTCTCTTGTTCTTTATTTGTTCTACTGTCCTGCTAGAGAGGATTTTGCTTATCCCGATATTAGGGTATTTGAAGTCCTTATAGATTTGATCGAATTCCTTCAGGAGAGTTGCCTCCTCTACAGTCCATTTTCTTGTGTTTGGGGGTTCGTTCCCCTTCTTTTCGCGTTTCTTACGGCAGGGTGCGCATGCCGCTCGTGGGTGGATAATCCTCTCTGAGTCCCGAAGCTCATGGGGCAAGCTTCGCATTTATACGCTCCTTCTTTTCTTTGACTAGTGCCACTACACTTTGGAATGTGGCACTTTACCCTATGGAGCTTTGAGAAACTCCTTTCGCAATATAAACATCCCCACTGGATGCGAGCATCCGTGCGGTGTTGACCAAGGTGCCTATCCAGGTCTGATAGCGTCATGAAGAAAAGGTGAACTTGCCTTTTCTAGCAGACCGGACAAGCAATCTTGTCTCCCATTAAAGGCGCTATGATCTTAGGAATCAAATTCGGGGGCCTTGCCAAGTCATTACCCATGGTCCCCTCCGAAGCGAATAAATCCGCCACAGCGCTTCCGGGATCGAAAAGCGGTATAACCGTTAGATTGGCAAGCCGATTCTTTATTCATTTACTTTCATATAGTCTTCCGGTCCTTCGTCGCCGCACTCCGTTTAGCCATGGACGCCGCGTCCGGAGGACCATTCCCCACGCCTACGCCAGCGTACATGTTACCGGCGGTACCACGGGGAGGTAGGAGTGCGACTTGAGCAGACGAGACCGAAGTCTCCCCTGTCCTTGAGCAACTATCACACACCTAGGGACCCATAGCACAACCATTTAACAGAGGCATGCTGTTTACAGGCCTTAAGAGGGTCATAGTTACTCCCGCCGTTTACCCGCGCTTTTGTTCCATATTAATTCTCGATATTCATAAAAATAACAATGTAAAACGAAAACTAATAAGATAACTATTCGCTCTATTTATTTAACACCATCGATAAAGTACTCGCAGTTTAATTACAATCGCTCCAGCGATTTGAGAAGAAAGTGTTTTCGATGTATACTTTGATGTGTGGCAGCACTCGACAACAAATATCGCCACTCGACACTAACTTCTGTCGGACGAGGGCAGCGCAGTGGTTAGCGCCTTACCTTACGAATGTTCGTGACCCGGGTTCAAATCCCGGCGACCGGAGTCCGATTTTTCTTCTACGCATCAAAAACGGAAGAAAATCAGCAGTACCACATCAGCGACATCTACAGCCAGCAGCTCAATTATCACGGACAACACGGATACCTCAGATATAATACTTGATGTGAAATTTGTATACATAAATAGTCACTTTTAGTAATAGAGACCTTCAGATTCGTAAGAAATAAATGTCACACTTGAATATCATCATTCGCAATACAACTAACATTTATTCCTTATAAAATGTTCCAAGTATAAATTTTTTCTACCCACTACGAGAAATACAATAAATTTTGATCGGTATAGTACAAGTACAGCAAATTGAAGTCGTTCGTCCTGAATTCTTCGTCATTTTATTACGTCGTCAAGGGATTAACCCAACAACGCGTATAAGTAGATGAATTGTACGATATTATAATTTTTAATAATTTATACTTGCATAGCCTTAGCAATGCTACGTCTACTTTGACTAGAACAGACAGCGAGCTGCCTGCATACTGATCATGCACAAAAATAGCATTGTGTCTACACTGGAGCTGGCGAACAACTCGTGAACAGAACACAAGCAGACCTGTTCGCGACTGTACAGCCACATAATAGGCGGAAGTGATACAGTAAAGTCGTAAAGTAAAGCATTAAGTAGAATCATCAATTGATCTAACAATATACCGTATACATTCTGCACTTACGCAGGCACGCTTGCGTCAGTTGTCTGAAGTTTTAATTCAATTGGCTTAATTAATTTAATATCTATTTTGATATATCAGTTCATAATACAGACAGGATTTTTGATTGCTTACTTTTTAATTGCTCTTAGCAGCTTTTACGGAAAAACCACGTTTTCTATCGCTTCGTTAGAATTTTGTGTTACAATTAAAATTGCATCAGAATCGTTCTGAAACTACCAATTTATTCATGTTCCTAAGTGCGTTACTCTTCTTGAATTCTGTTACAAACTTTAAAAACTAGTCCATATATCCTTAAAAGTAAGAATGGAAGTTTTTCACTTTTATAAACAAAAACTTTAAACGGCAGCAAAGTTAAATTTTACTTGGATATCAGTATATTTGCAAAACTTACAGCACCGATTTCTAACCCTATCTTATTTATTTTCAGAAAACTGTAATCTAACGATTTAAGAAAATTATGTGTTATATCATAATTGTAACTGTAATGTATTTTGTTTGATGACGAATAACATACAACGTACTTCGAGATAATCTTTCCACGGAAATTCCACTTGCCTCGATAAAAAAGATTTGCTTGTATCGCAGAATGAGCAAAAAGCGACACGTGTAGAGGTGTCTATGAGAATTGGTGCGTCAACTTATGGCTATATGACGCTATTATATGATGAATTGCACGACTGTGTTAATAGTTCATCACACGTGTGGCGATATCGAGAATGTAGCCGCCAGATCCCAATAGGTTATACGAAGCCAGATTTTCTGCATCCATAAAGTGATTTCTACACGTTGATCCTTAACGAATCTTCATAGGTGTTCACTATCTTCGATGTCCGTGTCATAAATCTTAATTTTAAAACACATATTTGCCTGGAAAATAGAGTTTGTCAACATTGTAAATCGTTTATCTTCCTAATTACATGTTATTAACATGGGAATTTAACATTGTATCAAAGCTATTAAATCTTTGAATGCAAGTATGCCATACTTTTTACTTTTTCTTGCAGGAGAGAAAATCTTATGTGCACGACAATTTCAAAATAAATAACATACTTTTTATTTGCTTGTTGCATTAAATTTATGCTTGTTTCGACAGTTCTGAACATTTTAAAAGTAAAGAATGATGTTAGAAATATCTGCTTTTTTGCAAAGTTTGTCAACTATTTTTAAATCTTTTGCTCTATTACCTTCAAAATATAATCAAAAAAATCTACAGAAATTGATTTATCACGTTTATCATCTCTTGTGATCTTTACATAAAGTAATACCAATGCCACTGCAACGGATATTTTATCTTCAAGAAGCCAGCGCGGGTTGACAACTCTAAAATTTTAACACTTGAACTTAGCAATAATCACTGGATCAATTACTGGATCAATTTATGAAAAAAGATGCATTTATGAAATTCTTATTATAACATGGACTATCCGAATACCGTGCAGATCAATACCCGAACGAGATAACGAGATAATCACGAAGGTTTCAATAAGTCGCTGACAATTTGTAGATTTATTTTATTTTCTATAAGCGGCCTAATGCCTATGGAAGCTAATACACATTTAGCTATCGCAGAGGCATAAATTACAGACATAAATTAAAATAAGTTTAATCATTGTATTTAAGTATTTAATTTGTCTAAAAATTTATTTTTTTAACTAAAAGTAGCTTCGTTTATACTAAAATGATTTTGAAAAAAATTGACTAGCATTAATAATAACATAATAACAAAAAATTTTCTTAACAAAATTTCAATATTTATATGTACATATGTTACGTTTTAAAACATGCAAGAAAATATGTGAAATCTTTGTTGGCAAAGCGTGAAAGAAGGCTCCTTCTGAATAGAAGTCTTAGGGCATGTGTTAGCTACGATAATCATTGGTTTCTCTAGGATTTTTGCTTTCTGTCTCGTTCAATAGCCGACTACATGTTGTGTATCTAAAAAATAATTTAAAAACGATATCGTTGCAGAAGTTCCGAGCTGGAAAATTTCGTAATCTTTCCGGGAGCTTCTAACGCCTCACGTTTGTCCTCGTTAGGAGGAGACGCATCTGCGAAGGTGGTTGCAACAGCTCAGATATCGTTGATTTAAAAATTAACATCAACGATATTCACAATTACACTTAATCCTAGGTTCAACTAGTTTAACTAGGTTTTCTTACAATTTTATATTTTCAAGTAATTTAAGTATATTTCGTAATATATCGAATGTAAATACGAAACTCGAACAATAAGAACGATAACTAAATTAATATTACGTCCACATGATACATTACAATTACATTATCAAACGCAATATCGAAAGATCATAGCAAGCTTCTTCCTATTCGAAAATATAAATAACTAATCGAGGTATATATGTATGCTTTCAAATACATTGTTTTATATTATCTAATGCACATTCATACATAGGTGCATTTATCACCTACTTTTTTAAACATTATTTATATACCATCACGAACATTATTTACGATAAAGGAAAACGAAATAATTAAACAATTGTAGTTATTCAATCCGATTCTAATTGTTCGAGATTTGTGATAATGAGCTTGGGCGCGAAGCGACAGTCAGTCGCCAAACGTGGCCGCGGTCAAGGGATGAACGCTTTGTCTAACAAAGGTATGGTGTAACTCTATAGCTCTCCTTAAAAGAAATACTTGTGAAATATTTGTCCCGTGGCTCGCCCCACGCAGACCCTATTCTTCGAGTAAGATGATTGCCAGATGTCGATGCGTCTCCGCGGTACATGTTCAACTAGCCTGAGGGCCCGTTATAAATCTTAAGATTTAGTTAACTAAAGTCCTTCAAACAGACAAACAGTCTTTATCCCAACTACGAGAAGATAGGGGAGACCTATTTTGTTTTCAACGAACAGCGTCTTCCACTACTTTCAACTACGGCAACTTTTCCTCGCGGGCGGCTAGCATCTTTTTCTAACCACCGATATAGAGATTGACCAATTAGCAGCAACGTCAATTTCCCTTACTTTCTGAACGAAGGCTATCCTCGACAAATCCGATGATCTCGTGCCCTTAGAACACCCCATATAGTTTTCCTCTGAGACTATCGTCACTAGCGTCGCGAGTGCCTAATCGTCGTGATTAATTGTCAAGACTGTAACAGCTCCATTATTGTAATAAACTATACCTGTGTTGTACCGTATCAATGGTTAATCCCCGTGAAGATTAATTTGACGCCCATAACCCTACTCCTAGCGCTAACCCGACAAATATATACCATATGACACATACCGACCCAATAGCACACCAGATGTAAAGGAAAAGAATCTGTCCTACTCGAGTATCACCAAACAACCATCAGAACAGAAAAAAGGCATTCTAAGGAACAAACCTTGAACAATGGCGGAAAACACAACAACGAAGAGGTCGCCATAACGATGTCAGAAATGGAAAATCTCATTAGTGGGCAAGCAAAGCAGGTAAAGCCATTTCCAATAATGCTGAATTTTGAGCACTCTTCTAAAACAGTTCTGCCCGAGCAGTCGAGCTAGGCGGACGTAAAATATAGTGCTTCTGACACAGTGCAAGTGAACCAACCAAGGATGGAAAAAGTTCCAACGATAAGAATATTAAATAAAGGAGAAACATACACTATAAATAGGGCAGTAGACCAACAGTAGACCAATCAAAACAATAAGTGAAGTACAGGACTGCTCAAATACAAAGGAAATAGAAATGGAAATAATACAAGAAGACGACGTAAAGAGCAATACCAACAAGGATCTACCACAACATAACGAAAGCTGGAACACTGTAACTCCCAGCAAAAAAAGAAAAATAAACTCAAACACAAACGATAGGAGGACCACAGAAACAGAAAGACAGCAATGGCTACAGGAAATTCCCACACAAAACTCCTTCAGCTCACTGACAGAAGAGATGGACACAGACCCTACAGAAAAGCCAAAAACACACACGCCTAAGCCACCGCCAATCTACATAGACGCAACAATAATAGACCCCCTCATTGACCTGCTAAACAGCACAGCAGGAAAAGAAAACTACATTATCAAACAGCTCAAACTGGACCAGATAAAGGCACAAACCAATACCGCAGAAACCTACAGAATAGTAACTAAAGCGCTAAAGGAAAAAAACGCTGGGTATCACACTTACCAACCCAAATCCGACAGAAGCTACAAAGCAGTAATCAGAGGTCTGCACCCTAAAACAAATACAAACAAAATATGCGAGGAATTGGCCAAGATTGGACACCAGGTAAGAACGATCAACAATATAACCACATTTGACACTAAGCAACAACTACCGCTATTCCTAATAGAGCTAGACCCGAAAAGTAACAACAAAGAAATATTTGAAATTAAAAAAACTTAAACACAATAATCACAGTCGAGCCACCCAGATAAAAAAGACATACCACAATGCATGCGATGTCAATAATACGGACACACAAAAAACTACTGCAATAGAAACCCGGAGTGTGTCAAATGAGCAGGAAAGCACCTAACAGTGAACTGCCCACACACGGGACAAACAAACGACGTAAAATGTCACAATTGCGGTGGAAATCACCCAGCCAACTACAAAGGCTGCGTAGTCAGAAAACAACTACAAAGCAAACTCTTCCCGCCGATTCGAAACAG
The DNA here is from genome assembly GCF_011952255.1 of Bombus vosnesenskii. NCBI lineage: Eukaryota > Metazoa > Arthropoda > Insecta > Hymenoptera > Apidae > Bombus > Bombus vosnesenskii. The sequence goes on along the minus strand of NW_022884314.1, from coordinate 25,416 downwards.
GACACATAACAATTTCCACACGCAACAGGACAACACAGAATCTATGTCAACACCAAATACACAGCATGTAATGAACAATAACAACAGTAACACCAACACCGTTAGAAACCGAAGCTACTCGCAAGTAGTCAACCGGTCGTCACCCTTAGACAATCAAGAACAGAACAACCACAGCAACGACGATACAGAAATCAAAGAGCTAATAAATATTCCATAAAAAACGCCTAAATACTCAGAAAAATGATAAGCGAATAAAACGAACTCCTCAGACAGCAAACACAGCAGATAACAGTCTTGTTACAATTACTTACTAATATGATGAGCAAGAAATAAAAATAGACACGCTTAAAATAGCAGCCTGGAACTCTAACGCCCTACAAACAAAGGGCCCTAGAAACTAAAGCATTCCTGTATAGCAATAACATCGATATACTACTCGTTTCAGAAACACACCTCACAATAAACAGCTGTATAAAAATACCGCACTACACCATATACGAAACCAAGCATCCCTCAGGGAAAGCACACGTAGGGACAGCAGTAGTAATAAAAAACGACATTAAACATCACCTACACAGCCAGGTCAGTAAGGAATATTTACAAGCAACCGCCGTTACCGTACAGACTAACAGCAACCAACTGCAGTTGTCAGCATTATACGTACCGCCGCGACACAAAATCACAATGCAAATGTGGGAAGACTACTTCCGACACTTAGGTGACAAGTATGTTGCAGCGGGAGACTATAACTCAAAGCACACACTATGGGGATCAAGAATCACCACACCTCGAGGCAGAACCTTGGAAAAATACATCAGAAATTATAACCTCAATATATTATCCACAGGAAGACCGACATACTGGCCGATAGACCTGAGCAGACCTGACCTGCTAGACTTTGCAGTTACAAAGGGATTAAACGCAAATAAACTAAACATAGCACCCAGCCTCGAGCTTAGCTCCGACCATACGCCCATAATAATTACATATAGAAACAAACCAATACTTTACAGCAGCACAGAGAAGCTATACAATAAAACCACCAAATGGCAAACATTCACAGAAATAATGGAGAGCAAAATCAGCTGCAACATCTCACTGAAAACACCTGAACACATCGATCAAGCAGTAACAACCCTCACAGAAACTATCCAAGAAGCAGCAAGGGCAACCACTACACCTGAAACAACCAACAGACAAACAAAAACAGTTCCACTAGACATCCTCGAAAAAATTAGAGAAAAAAGAAAAGCGAAAGCAAAATGGCAAAAACACAGAACAAAAGAAAACAAAAAACACCTAAACAAACTCACAAAAGAAACAAAAAACAAAATAAAAGAGCACAACAACAACGAGTTCACAAAGTTCATCGAGTCACTATCTGCTCACGAGAACTACAACTACTCCCTCTGGAAAGCCACAAAAAGAATAAAGAAGACAACAAAAATGCTACCAGCAATCAGAAGGGCAGACAACACATGGGCAAGAAGCAACGAAGAGCAAGCTAAAGAATTTTCCAACCACCTATGCAACACATTCACCCCACACAACATCAACAACAGCAACCACAATAGTCATACGGACGAGGACGCGCTAACAACTAGTACACCAACTGACAATCACTACACCATACCCAAAGCAACAGCACAAGAAATCAGAAACATAATTGAGAAAACAAAAGACAATAAAGCACCAGGAATCGACCTAATTAACGGCAAAATCTTGAAAAACCTTCCGCCAAAAGCGATAAGACAAATCACAATAATAGTAAACGCAATACTAAGAATACAATACTTTCCAAAAGCTTGGAAACTGGCACAAATCATAATGATACCCAAACCAGGCAAAGACCCACACGAAACCAAGTCCTACCGACCAATCTCACTACTTCCGGTGTTCTCCAAGATACTAGAGAAAATAATCTACAACCGGATAAAACCAATAATAGAGAAGAACCAGTTAATACCGGACCACCAATTCGGATTCAGAAACAAATACTCCACAATAGAACAAACGCACAGACTCGTCAATGAAATCCTACAGGCGCTGGAAACAAAACAATACTGTACAGCCCTCTTTATGGACATAGAGAAAGCATTTGACAAAATAAACCATGAAAGCCTACTACAATCAATCGGGAAATAGTTCCCGGGGCAGATATACCAACTAATCAAATCATACCTAAGCAGCAGAAGCTTCATAGTAAAAATCAAAAACACACACTCGGAAGCTAAAGAAATCAAGGTAGGAGTTCCGCAAGGAAGCGTCCTAGGACCAATTCTATACACATTATACACGGCCAACATACCAACAACTAACAACTGCAAAATACTGACATTCGCGGATGACACAGCTGTACTAGTCAGGCACACTAACCCTGCAACAGCAGTTACATTACTACAAGAACATATCACAAAAATAGAAAAGTGGCTTCAAGCAAAACAAATCAAAACAAACCCCGAAAAATGCAAACACATTACATTCACACTGCGAAAACAGAAACCACCAAACATTGTACTAAACGACACGCATAATACAAACAAGGCAAGTCAAATACCTAGGACTCCACTTATATTCACGACTCACATGGAAACAGCATATTAAAGCAACAATAGACAAAATACAGATGGCAAGGAGTCAAATGTACTGGCTAACAAGTCGAAAATCCAAACTAAGCATAGAGAACAAACTAAAAATATGTCGGAGATGAAAGAACACCGGAGCCTTTGGAATTTTGGATAATCCCGCAACATTGTAACCTAGAGTCTACTATAGCTGTAATTGAACAATTGTAGTTATTCAATCCGATTGTAATTGTTCGAGAGTTGTGATAATGAGCTTGAGCTCGAGGCGACAGTCAGTCGCCGAACGTGGCCGCGGTCACGGGATGCACGCTTTCTCTAACAAAGGCATGGAATAATTCTATAGCTCTCCTTAAAAAGGAAATAGTTGTGACACTCGACAGTAAACATTCCAACGGTCTCTGTCCCGTAGCTCGCCACACACAGACCCTATTCTTCGAGTAAGATGATTGCCAGATGTCGATGCGTCTCCGCAGTACATGTTCGGCTAGCTCGAGGGCCCGTTATAAATCTCAAGATTTAGTCAACTAAAGTCCTTCAAACAGACAAACCGTCTTTGTCCCAACTACGGGAAAATAGGGGAGACTTATTTTTCAACGAGCGGCGTCTCCCACTAGCAACTTTCCCTCGAGGGCGGCTAGCATCTTTTTCTAACCACCGATATGGAGATTGACCAATTAGCAGCAACGCCAATTTCCCTTACTTTCTGAACGAAGGCTTTCCTCGACGAATCCGATGATCTCGTATCCTTAGACACACCCCATTATAGTTTTCCTCTGTGGCATCATCGGCACGGGAAAGTCATTCTCGCTCGCGATCTCATCGATGAAAGGAGCAACTCTTCACGACCAGTGAATATTACGTGTCCGACTTATATTTTGTGAGTACGTTCATTTATCATCCCGTCGACCGCGAATTCGTTATTGAACCTATGATCATTGTCATTAGTTTCTCGAGTACCTAACTACCACGATTACTTGTCCGGTTCTATAATAATCGTATTTGCACTAGTCAATGTCTTCTCTATTGCATAACGACAACGTGTAACCCAAACGAAGATTCGTTTCACGCCCCTAACCCTAATTCTAATGTAAACCCGACAAATATATAAGTATCTCCTTTCCATATCACATCTTGGTTAACAAGCTTTTGTGGCAATCGCAGATCCGGAGATATTTACTTGTACTCCAATGATCTGAGGTCAATCAAGCTGAACACTTGATCGGCCAGCGAGCGTTCCCAGAGTCTTGTCCTAATAGTAATAAAAATACAGGGAAATATGGGACTCTCTAAGAGGTGGTGCTCTATTTAAAACCATCTCAATTTCTGGCATGGATTTTTCTGGCAAAAATCATCCTGGTGTAGCGGGACACGAGTCAGGACAATTCAAATCCTATTGTTGTTTTGCTTCGAAGTATCAAAACCGTTAGGTTACAAGTAATGTAAGAACAAATAAACTCCGGGCAAAACAATGTCGTCGCTACATATAATCGTCAAACGTAGACGAATTTAAATTTTCCGGTTCTCCCCCGACCAGTATAAATAAACGGACGCGATCGCGAGCGAGAGAGGTATCGAACAGTGTCGCAGAGCATCAACGTGTGTAAACGAGTACCGAAACGAGTATGATCTACAGAGCTTCTCCGAGTATTTATCGGGTATTTATTCCGCAACTTATACTTGTACCAATGGCTCGCAATTCGTCTGTAACTTATTTATTTATTTATTTATTCAAAAATATATTTGACTGACTGCGACAGCAATATTTCGTTATTTTTTTCTCGTTATTTTATTTCTCGTTATTTCGCTCAACCTAATAACGACTAATCGGTCAGATCAAAATGTGGCTGAATGACGGAATAATACGCCAGTCACATTCCGACTATGCAAGCCGGATCGCGTTGATTGAAAAAAAAGATGGTTCAACTAGAATTTGCGTCGACTATAGGCGACTGAATCGAAAGGTAGTGAAAGACAGATACCCGCTACCCTTGATCGAGGATCAATTAGATTTGTCACAGGGATCGATAGTATTCAGTACGTTGGACCCCAAGAATAGATTCTTTCGTGTTCATGTCGGAGAAAGTAGCAGGAAATATACAGCATTTACAGTTCCTACAGTATGAATTTATTAGTGTGCCGTTCGGATTATGCAATTCACCAGCTGTTTTCCAGAAATTCATAAACGCAGTTTTCAAAGGATTGATCGTGACAGGGCATGTGCTGACATGGCAACCTGATGAAAAGCATCCTGTCTTCCTTGGAGCAGTGTGGGGATCACAAGGAAACAGGAAGAAGGAGAAGGAGAGAGCCTGTCGAGGTTAAAAAAAGGGCAGACAGGGCAGAGATGAAGAGAGAAGTGACGATAGCTAAGGGCGGATACCCAAAAAGAAAGATAGTATCGCCGGCTGAAATTATGAGAGTTGGGGAGTATAAGAGGCCCCGAAGAGGAGAGGTCACATACGCCGAGGCGTGTGGGAGGGAGAACAGAGCGATAAGGGGTGACTTCAGCGAGGACTCCGAAGGGTGGATGAGGGTAGAAAAAAGGAAGAGGAAGAGGAAAGCTTCCTTAGAGCAAGCTACCCCGATGGTGCGTCCGGGAAATAAACGGCAGGTTGGTGCCGAAGAGAGAGCGTACCAAGGAACAGGAGGAGGAAGGAAGCCATTCTAATTAAGGTGGAGGAAGGGAAGGTTGCGAATGGCTTCATGTTTATAAGAGGATAATGGAGGTGAGGAGTTCATTGGAGGGAGCCACGGGGGTCCGTAGGACGAGAGCGGGCCTAATTGAATTCGATAGGACGGTGGTGGTTAGCGAGGAGGCGGCCAAATTGAGAGCCGCCTTGAGTGATAGTACGAAGGTGGCCGCTCTGGTGAACAGGGCGACCCTACAAATAAGGAACATCGATCCCCTCACCAGCAAAGAAGAGCTGGTGGACGAGATCAGGTCGCAGTCGGCAATTGAGGAGAATGCGGATATAGAAGTCAAATCTATAAAAGCGGCACCATGGGGCACGCAAGAGGCGGTGGTGGTCCGCCCAGCGAGTGGAGTGCCTAGTGACGAGAGAGAGGAGGCTGAGAACGGGGTTAACGATAGCTTCTGTAAGGCAGTTAGCTAATATTCGGCGTTGTTATAGGTGCCACATGTTGGGGCATGTGGCGGCAGGGTGTACTGTTGCATGTCATGGCAGGGAGTTGTGTAGGAGGAGCGGCAGCGCTGAGCATATAATGAGAGATTGTGATAAAGAGCCGAGATGCGCAATGTGTCTGAAACATGGTGGCATAAATGCAAGGCATGTAACGGGTTCGTTGGCGTGCCCTATGGAGCGTTTAGGTGTTAGGAATAGACGGGGGCCCAGTTAGGGTTCTACAAATAAATCTAAATAGATGCAGGCTTGCGCAAGACCTAATGATGCAGTGCGTATGCGAAAGCAGGGTGGACATTGTGGTCATCTCCGAGCCCTATAGGCAGTTGCCATTTTGGTTTAATGACGAGGGTGGGGATGCATCGATATGGGTCACCCTGTTTAATGGAAAACATGCGGCAAGCGAGACCCTGATAAGAAATGTAGGGATTGTAGGGTTCAGGGTTTGTGACGTATTTTGCGTCAGTGGGTATTGTTCCCCTAATAAGAGTAAGGGCCAGTTCAACGATTATTTGAAGGAACTGGAAGGGATCATAAAGGAGGGGAGAAAAAGAGCACCGGCGATTATGGTTGCCGGTGACTTTAATGCGAAATCCTCGGTGGGGGGGTCTAAGACGGACCGTAGGGGAACATGTCTGCTGGACGTTACAACGAGGAACGAGCTTATACCTATTAGGACGACGGGAAACTATTCCTTTCTGAGAAATGAAAGGACTAGTTTCCCGGATATACTTAGTGTTAATAGACGAATAAGGCTGAGTTGGAGGGGGAGTAGGGTCCTAGGTTGGTACTCAGCCTCTGACCATTTTTATATTGAGCATAAGTTTAGGGATGATATTAAGCGAGTGGAGGGTGGCGCCTTTAAATACTTGACAAAAGAGATGGATGTAGAGGGTTTTTTAAACAAATATGACGGAGTCTATGACGAAAATGGTTTTAAATTTGACGAGACGGCATGCGGCGAAGGGCTGTACATGAGTCTGGAGCATACGTGTGCCGTGGACTTGAAGAGGAGATACCCGGCGAGGGCGAAGAGGAGCGCCAACTATTGGTGGAGCGATGAGCTCGCTACGTTAAGGAGCGAACTCTAAGAGCTAGAAAAAGAGCCCAGCGAGCGGTGGCGGCCCGCAAGGATGATGCCGAGGTCCTGGTGGCCGAATTCAAGGATGCTAGGAGGCGGCTGAAAAGGGCGATCGGGCGCAGCAAGGAGCTGAGTTGGAAGAAGCGAACTGCACAGGAAGAGACATCGATCCTACCTGGCGAAGAAGGAGGGTTAGGCATCGAGGAAGTAGACATGAGGATGGCCGTTGGGAAATGCGATTCCAGGAAGGCGGCTGGAGTGGATGGGATTCCTGGCACTGTAGTGAGATTATTGGCGGAGCAAAAGCCTAGCGTTCTCCTGACAGTGCTCAACGGAATAAATACCTATGGAAAAATACCGGCGGTATGGAAATAGGCTAGGGTGGTACTAATACCCAAGCCTGGCAAAGATCCTGCGACGTCATCGGCGTATAGGCCGATTAGCATACTGTCGGCGTTGAGAAAGGTGTGGAAGCACACGCTGAAAATGCTCATCGAGAGGAGCGTTGGTCTGGATCCCTCTCATAGGGACCAGTATGGCTTTCTTCATAAAGGAGGGGGACTCTTGAAGCCCAGGATAGGACGGTCGCAGTTGCTGAAGAGTGCAGAAGGAAGGGCCTGGCGTGTGTTCTGGTCGCCCTTGATGTGAAGAACGCCTTCTACACTCTAAGGTGGGAGAGGATAATGGAGGAGGATCGAAGGAGACGGCTACCGGGACGGCTACAGGAGTTGTTAGCGGACTATCTGGCTGAGAGGAGAATACTGATACACTGTCGTGACGGTGTCGTAGGGAGGAACGTCTACACGGGGGTTCCGCAGGGATCGGTCTTAGGACCGTTACTGTGGAATCTCGTGTATGACGAGGTGCTGGAAGCGCTGGACCGGGAGAAGGATACCGAAGCAGTAGCGTTCGCCGACGATCTGGCGGTTCTACTCAAGCTCTGAGGGTTCCACGGCGTCAATGAGAAGATAAAGGCGATCATAGCCTTGGCCACTAGGTGGTGCTGCGAGACTGGAGTGCACCTGGCCAGGGAGAAGACGGAGGTTATCCTCTTAACAAGGAAGAGTATACCGACGATTTTTAACTTCGACGTGGGGGATGGGGGCGAGATTTCCACTAGCCGTGTTGTGAAGTACTTAGGGGTAGTGTTGGATAGTGCTAGGGGATTCTCCCCCACCTCAAAGCAGTTTGTGATAAAGCGGAACGGTCCTTGGGCGCCATACGGAGCCTACTCCCAGACGTCGGCGGGCCCAACGATTTAGTCAGGAGACTGTATTATGGTATCTGGGAGTCTGTGGTTCTATATGGCGCACCGATATGGGCCTCCTCCCTGGGAAGAGAAACAAATAGGACGATCATGAGAAGGGCATAAAGGGCGGCGTTGATCCGTATGTCTACCGCCTACCGTACGGTGTCACATGGGGGTCTGTGTGTGCTTACCGGTGGCATGCCGATTTACATCAAGGCATGGTTGCGGTGGAAGCAGTATGGAGTGAAGAGGCGGATCAACGAGAGCCCTGAAGAAATGGCACATGTTGGGCAAGAAGAAATGAAGGATTTGGAGACGGAGGCAGAGGACAGGTGGAGATTGGAGTGGGCGTTCCACAACCCCACAATTGAACTACGAGACTGGTAGAAGATCCGCTGATCTTCTACAAAAGAAAGAGGAAGATCAACTACCATACAGATGCAGATCCTTACGTAACACGGTATCTTTAACTGGTACCGTCATAGGATCGGCAAAGAGTCGCACACCAGTTGTTGGGATTGTGGTGCGGTGCTGGATGACGCCGAACATGTGCTCTTTTGGTGCCCTAGATGGACGGAGGAGAGAACGGAGTTGGAGGTCGCGATCGGTGAAGACTTTAAATTGGAGAACCGGGCCGTTGAGAAGATGGCCGCGGAGGAGCGGTTTTGGAATAGGTTTTATGATTTCTGCACAAAGGCGATGAAATGCCGGCTTTCTAAAGAAAGGGAGATGGAGGTCAGGAGAAAAAGGGAAGAAAGGAGGAGAAGAAGGACCAGAGCGTGTTGCGAAGTGGGCAATTCTTTTAGAGCAATTCAATTAGGCCAGGGAGGAGCATACTGCACATCGACGCGCTAAGTCGAAATCCGTTGCTCATGGTCATGCTGCTAGACGAGGACGAACAAAGGATTGTTGCACGGCTAAGGAAGCCGCATTTGCAAGAAGATAATCTGCGGTAGATCCGGGACAACATCGAACAGCACGAAGCTGGCGGATACGTTTCAAAGGACGAAGTTTTGTACAAAGAAATAAAGGAGATACCATTGCTGGGCGTGCCAAAGTCAATGCAGACTCGAGTGGTTCGACGAGCTCACGAACACGGCCATCTGGGCATCACTAAAACGGAAGCGTTATTAAACAGGGACTATCGGTTTGTGGGCATGCGCGAGAAGGTGGATAAGGTAGTGCAGAGTTGCATCGATTGTATCCTTGCGGAGAAAAAATAAGGAAAACGAGAGGAGTTCCTGAACCCTATTGACAAGGAGGAGTTGTCATTTGACACTTATCGTGTCGATCATCTTGGACCATTGCTATCTACGAAGAAAAGGTACCGGTATATCTTCGTGGCGATTGATGCCTTCACAAAGTTCGTTTGGTTGTATTCCACAAAATCAACAAGTTCTGCGGAAGTTATTCGCCATTTGAGGAAGCAGTCTGTAGGTTTCGGAAATTCGAGAAGAATTATCTCGGATCGCGGGACGATATTCACAGCCGTTGCCTTTGAGGATTATTGGAATGAGAAAGGTATACAGCACGGCTGGACTACAATGCACAAGTAGAAAGAGTGAAACGGACGCTTAATCCCCTATTGACGAATTTGTCTGCGCCAACACCAGACAAGTGGTTACACCTAGAGATAGCGCAAAGGTATTTGAACGCAACCACCAGCAGAACGTTACCCCGTTCCAACTCTTGTTTGGAACGCGGATGAGAATGCGCGCAGCTGGTCGAAGACGAGTGGGCCGTGATGTTCTAAGAGGAGCGAGATCAGCTACGCGTAAAGGCAAAAAACGGATCGAGGAAATTCAAGCTAAAAACAGACGGACGTTTAACAAGAGACGTAAAGAGGCAACAGCGTATAAGACAGGAGATTTAGTGGCGATCGAGAGGACGCAGGTCCTGGTCCGAAGTTGCAGTCGCAGTTCCTTGGGCCGTACCGCGTGGTAAAAGTCTTGCGGAATGACTGCTATGTGGTACAACGAGAGGGCGAACACGAAGGGTCACGAACAACAACCACGGCGGCTAATCGCATGAAATGGTGGGACGTTGTTGAAGTCAGAGGTGAGGGTGAAATTAGTGATGATGAGCACATCCGAGGGCAGATGTGATTGTCAGGTACGGCCGAATGTAGTATCATGCACGAGGGGCCTAAGAGGTGTTGTGCGGATCGTAAACAAGCGGTTGCCTAGGTGTGAATTATAAACAAGCGGTTGCTCAGCATATGCGTACTGGGGCTATGACAAAAGACAAGGGGATGCTAGGGGACGATAAACGAATTAACAGGAGTATGAATTGAGAAGTCCGAGAGTGCGGATTGCGTTATCAAGATGGTGTTGTTAAAAGAGAGTTGAATTTGCGTTGACGAATTGTTAATTAATTATCTAATTGTTTTAATTATTATACGTTTATTGCAATTGGGTCATGTTTAATAACCACTGTTTTCTGTTTAATTAACATCTGTTTAATCCATTTATCATTAATAAACTAATCATAATAATTTACGATATGGACATTTGATAACTAATAAAACAAGTTTAAGTCGTCATATTATCCTTTCTGGGGACGACTCTGAACAGGTATCCAATGTCAAGAGCGCTATAATTGTCCGAATAACTACCGACATTGGCGCTGAGATTATGCGGGAGATAGAGGAGGTGCAGCTGTCGCTCCTTCTAAAGGCCTGAAGGCTACCTATGTTCATAGGCTCAGGTAGCCATCCCATAAAGTACGACCGGTTAGAATATACGCGCTTCTGCGTGAAACGATGCGTATCCTCGAAAATGAGGTTAATCTCTTCCAGGCGACGGTGGCGAGTCCAACCTTAGGGCGACTTCAAGAGGTGTGGATCATTCCAAGAGGTCTCGTCATTCCGGCAATGAATTTGGGAAGAGATCGCGGTGCCTCAGAGAAACTCGGACAATGAGATGTCATTCGCATGTCAACGTCGGCGCTCAGAAAATGTCTTATTAGACACTAGTTACCTTCAAAGACAAAGAAATTCTGACCTGGCCTGGCCAAAATAATGCTCTAAAGAAAACCGGCCACGTTGCTGCTATTATCCTTGCGAAAGGCATAGCTACAAGATATCAACAATATTTTACGACAAAGAGCAAGTTAACTCCATTATATTATAAGATTTCTATCGTAAAACGATGTTATCAAAAACTTTTGCACGTAACTGTATATATAAATTAGCAACAAATTAGCAACACTGCGGTTTAAAGACTTACTTCAGGTTAAACACAGACGTTGATTCAAGAATCACCCAAAATTTAATGAGCTAGAGAGGAGCAGAGTTCAGTTCTAAGTTCTGCTGGGTCTGCCATTTAAGGTCTATCTACGGATTGATTGATAAAACAGATTTTAAGGATTTCAATTATTCTACATATTCGAAAGCCTTTCATAATATTATAAACTTTTGTGTTCTAGCTTCCATCATTATAGTATATTAGTATGATTAAAATGATTGCCATTTTAGCTATTCTATTAATATTACTATATTCCTTGTACAAATATTGTTATTTGATATTTCTATTCTTTGATAAATCTCTTTAAAGATAGTAACCTGTAAATTTCTACACGCCCACGATCGCTAACCACTCTCGATCTTACGAGATACCATTGGAGTAAAGCGCTGGTCTAAAGATCAGTGCCTGCTGGCCAAACACTAAACTTCGTAAATTGCCCCCCAATTGGTTTTCGAATAGAACTCTTTTGCTTGCTGTTACTTCGCAAACAGCTTCAAGGACTGTTCACAATGTAAAGTTGCAGAGGACAACCTCTCTGACGGATACTTCCATCGTGAATCTTTGTTCGCGAATAGAATAGAGTTGGTTCCAAACAGAGGACATAAAAATTTGGCCATGCAGGTCCTAAACCGTAATTCCTTCCATATATCCAATGATTGTTCGCAAACTGTTCAACAGCGTGATCTCGGTGACCGAACTTTCCCTGAACACATTTAATGAATAGCACACTTCAATAACTGTAACTTCAGTAACAATAAAAAAATTAAAAATATGTATACATTAAGATATCTACTAATTATTACACATTATATATGTCGGGTTTACATTAGAATTAGGGTTAGGGATGTGAAACGAATCTTCGTTTGGGTTACACATTGTCGTTATGCAATAGAGAAGACATTGACTAGTGCAAATACGATTATCATAGAACCGGACAAGTAACCGTGGTAGTTAGGTACTCGAGAAACTAATGACAATGATCCTAGGTTCAATAACGAATCCGCGGTCGACGGGATGATAGATGGACGTACTCACAAAATCTAAGTCGGACGCGTAATATTCACTGGTCGTAAAGGGTTACTCCTTTCATCAATGAGGTCGCGAGCGAGAGTGTCTTTCCGCCCCGATGATGCCACAGAGGAAAACTATAATGGGGTGTGTCTAAGGACACGAGATCATCGGATTCGTCGAGAAAAGCCTTCGTTCAGAAAGTAAGGGAAATTGGCGTTGCTGCTAATTGGTCAATCTCCATATCGGTGGTTAGAAAAAGATGCTAGCCGCCCTCGAGGGAAAGTTCCTAGTGGGAGACGTCGTTCGTTGAAAAAATAGGTCTCTCCTGTCTTCCCGTAGTTGGGGCAAAGACTGTTTGTCTGTTTGAAGGACTTTAGATAACTAGATCTTAGTGTTTATAACGGCCCTCGGGCTAGCTGATCACGTACTGTGGAGACGTGTCGGCATCTGGTATCCATCATACCCGAAGGATAGGATCTGCATGTGGTGAGCCACGGGACAGAAACCGTTGGAATGTTTACTGTCGCGTGCCGCTACAAATATTTCTTTTAAGGAGAGCTATAGAATTACTCCGTACCTTTGTTAGACAAAGCGTACATCCCGTGACCGCGGCTACGTTCGGCGACTGGCTGTCGCATCGAGCCAAGTTCATTATCACAAATCACGAACAAATACAATCGGATTGAATAACTACAATTGTTGAATTACAGCTATAGTAGACTCTAGGTTACAATGTTGCGGGATTATCCAAAGTTTCAAAGGCTCCGGTGTTCTTTCATCTCCGACATATAAATAAGCGTAGCGACATAGAAGAGAGAGAGATAATTCCTTAGTTCAGAGTTCCTCAGTTCCCCAGTTCTTGTTAGTCTTGTTAATCGACGTGTTTGCATTTGTCAATTTGTAAATTATCGCAAATCTATCAAATTAAAATCTTGTAATTAATAAGAGTGAAAACATATTGCGAACGATTCGAGTAACTTCGAGTATTTGAAATTTCAACGACAATTCTGTCAATTTCCAATTAGGATATGAATAAACATTTTTTGTGAAGAATATTTGTCTAATAATATAATAGGATTAAGCGAACATTTATTTTCACCAACTTTAATCCTCTCCCGTGCCAGTACTCCTGCGCGTAGCAGGTTAGCCGAAACGTGGAGTTTAATTGTCAATCGCATTAAATAACAGACAACACTACAATTTAATCTGAATTCAAAAATTAACGGCAACACAACCAAAACGAACCAAACAAAAACGTAACAATATTGATTTCTGATCCGGAGTCTAATAGTAAATTTGTCTTAGTTTTTAAATCTGGGGAGACTATTCTAGCGGTGAGAGTACTTGGAGTTTCGTTCATTTTTATTGAAACAATCCGGAGAGTCCAAATCTGAGTCCGATCCTTGGTGATTTTCTTTTGTAAATTCTTCTCGTATTTTCTTCTCTTTTTGATCCAGCAGGAAGGTTTTCCCACAGTATTTGGTGGTGGTTCCGTTGGTTTTACAGCCGGCTTTACATTCGCTCTGGGTTTTGTTGTAGATCGTGTAGTTGATTTTACGGGGATCGCTGCTCGTGTTTGTTTTACTGGCGTAGGCGCCGGCTTTCTTGCTACTGCCTGTACTCTCGGGCGATTCGGAATATCGTTCCTTCGTGGCTCGCCCCATTCTCCCGAAGGACGTGCCCGGTTTCCCGATTGTTCCGATGCATAGGGTACGATTATCCTAGCGTCTACTCTGGCTTTGAATGTATAACAATCTTTTATCAAATGCCCAGGTTTTTTTGCAATAATTGCATGTTAGCGCATTTTGTCTCGGAGCGTTTGGGCCATTTTGCGGCGGCGATATGGGTCTTCGATCCTGGCGGTTGTTTCCGATGTTTTTACTATTGCTCGGGGGACGAACGTTGTTACGATTGTAATTGTTCGGAGGTGTCGGACGTTGGTATTGCGTTCTGTCGTTTGCTCGTTTTAATTCTCGCGTTGCTTTAACGGCTTGGCGATACGAGTTCTTCTAAAGAATGGTATCCCGCTATTTTTACTCGCAAATATACCTCGTTTGGGAGTCCCTTAACGAAGGCCTCCCTTGTGTCCCAATCTATTGTGTCTTGAACATCCTGAGATATAATACCGTAATCACATCTTTCTCCGTCCATTATTGCTAACCTAAGGTTTCTGGCGCGATCTATATAGTCTAGTATGTCTTCCCCCGGTCGTTCCAATATTGTTCCTAATTCTCCCTTATATTCGTTAAGGGATTTCCCTGGGCCGAACATATCCTTTAATTTGTTCCCGAAATCGTCCAAACTGTTTAGCTGACTGTCCTCTACGGCGAGGTACCCGTGCCCGCGAAGCTTATTCATTAATAATTTTACCAATTGAGGCTCCTGATGCCGCGGAATCATGTTTCGTGCGCGCTCGCATGCTCTTAAAAATTGAAATACTGAGGGTCGATGTCTGTCGAATATTGGTACTGACTCGATTGCGTCTTTTAACTTGATTGGTTGGGGGCTACCGTCTGTCGGTATTGTCACCTGAGGAATTATCGGCAGTGATACGGGTGTCTCGATTTCCTTTTTTGTTTTGAGTGAACGCATGTCGTCTTGTAATTCATTGGTTTTTGTACTCATGTCGGCTCATTACTCGAAAATTTGCATCACATGCTCTTAGTTTTTCTGACAATGTCAAGAGCGTGTCTTCGTTCAATGATTCTAATGGAGTTGCCATATTCTCTATTATATTTTGTCAATAACCGTAAGAACTTTAATCCTCTGTGGAGCGCATCCCACCGCTGCCATGAAAAAAATATTTTAATTGTTATTGTTACGTTTTCAATTGAGTTGTTGTTTTAGTTTTTCTTTTTTTTTATTCTTACTTTCTTGGGCCCGTTACTATAGTAATTTACAATTATATGTATATGTATGTACGTATATGTATGTATATGTATAAATATGTATATGTATATGTATTTATCCGTGTAAGTTGTCGATAATGATATTGTAGTCATCTAGGGGGACAACGGGGCAAGTTATCTTTCCAAAAGCCAGAAAACTTTTTTCGGTTTCGGTAAGATCCATGTAAGCGTTTATACACTCAGTACTGGATGTCGCGGGTTGTATCTGTGACATATCTATATCGCACATTCGGCAATGCTTTGCTGTAGTTCGCTCCGGTACTCCACACAGCAAGTGTGTTGGCGTATCTTCGTGTAATTCTTGATCCTCCGGATCCAATCAGTCTTGACAAATAAAAACATATTGGAACTAGTAAGCAGAGCGGATTAGATGGACGCAACAACTGAATAACAATTCCTCGTAAGCATCCGGGTAATCCTTAGGTAAGATTCCATCCGGAAGGTATAACAATTGGTTCTTCTGATTGTTAAATTCAACGCCCATTCTGTGTAACAGAACAAAAATATTTTATTATTAACATGTCTCGCTTTATTATGAAGTTTTTGTTGATTCATTTTGTCAGTGCGTCACAATGGGATTTTCCTTTCGGGGTATTGCCTTTATCTTTCAGTGTTTCATATATTCCTTCTAATTCGTCAATCATGGACGGGTTGATAGCTGATTACGATCCAGTTTTCCCTTCTCGTGACTGTTCGTTAACAGATTTTAACATTTTTGCTACTGTGTATTGTATTAATTGTCATTTATTATTTCTTCTTAATCCGTTCACCATGAGTAGTTAAGGGTTTAATAATTTATTATAAGGTTTTAATCCATGGTTTGTTTCTCGTGGCTGGTTACAACCCCTCTTCTTCTTGCGCTGGAATACTACTTGCAGTGAATAAAAAATGAACGAAAAAGGATAAACTAAATAAAAGAAAACAAAACAAGATATGCACTGGAACAGTCCGCATGGGAACCTCTGACGAAGATACCTCCGTATGCATCATTAAACGTTAATATCGAAATGACCAAAACCTATGTTCATAACAGTAAATCAAATCAAACACCGGAGGCAACAATCACATGCAAATAGTAATCAAAATCTACGTAATGATAATATACCAAATCAACAATCAAGATGCACAACCCGTCATCCGGAAGCCGACGCTACTCACCGCGTGTCAATGCAAGGGAGAAAAACAACAAACAAAACATATCTTATTAAATAAAATATAAGAATATAGACAAAATCACTCCAATAAAATAACACCCGCTGGGAACACATTTAGGCATATATGCACACATGAATAAATAAGGCACTGTTACCAAGTAAAGTCAAAATCTACACACGGAGCATCAGGATACATTTCACGAAACCTATCTAAACACCATGAGAGTACTTCAGGACAAGTACCCCCCCTTGATCTGAGGAATGGTGGCGTAGGAAAGCCTTCAACACCTGATCAGGAATCTCCTCTGAGAAACGAACCTTCGCGCTGGCATCCGTATCAACCACCGCATGGGGGGCGCGGCGGGCCCAGCGCGCTCTGCCAACGCCACACGGAATCCCAGGCGATCACCCATCCAAGTAATATCCGTGCCCGGCGTTGCTTAACTTTCGTGATCTAACGAGAACTAGTGCACTCAGCGCGGCCAGGGCATTGCCTACTTTCACTTGAACTGGAATGCATTTAACTATGTGTACTGCTTCTCCTGCGACCAAAGCCATGTGTCCTGGAGTTTTGGTTATTGCATACGCAAATTCATCAGGTAATATAGTTGCTAGACTGAATGCATTCTCTATTATTTTCTTTTCCGAGATGCATCTTAGTGTCAATATATCCTGATAGAGTGCCGTTATTTGTCTTCTGACAGTTTTTCTACGTAAATGAATTTTGAGTTAACGTATGCGAATATATCCAAATTTTTGACTGCTGTTTTACGTTTGGGTATAAATGTATTTCCTTTAGTCGTTTTTAGGAAAAAGAGCTTGGGGTGTTCTGTGGATAACAGGGTGTATCCGCACAAAGGCTGTTCTCCAGTCTTGGTTAGCACAAAGGTTATTTCTTGAGTCGTAAAGGCAAAACCCGGTAGCGTCGGGTTGCTATTGGTTTTTATTTCTTGAATTTTTGTGGCGATTCCTTCGTACAAGACGTCATATTGCTCGAACTTACATAGGAATAGTGGATGTGGCTGCCAATAGGTGTATCCATCTTCTGAATCCAAACAAGTTCCTTTATTAATAGCGCATTCATTGAACTATTCATTAGACTTATTCATTAGACTAGCACTATTCATTAAACTTATTTAACGAATAGTAAGTTTAATGAATAGTATGATTTACGAATAATAAGTTTAATGAATGCTATTAACAACGTTTTTGTGTTTAAACGAATCCACGGTCAACGGAATAACTCTTTACTAAGCGTAGACTAATCTTAGACGCAAAAATACGATTGTTGAAAATGCTCGATGTGTTACTCTCCAAGACAATCGCACGAATGCCAGCCTCGTGGAGATTTTTCTCGCTGTACGATTGCATTTGCTTTCTATACTCGTTTGGAAGCATCGAGAAAGTTCCAAACACCGTTGCTAGGCAGTTTCTACCTCGAGTTTGATTATTAATACAATGTATGTCCCATTGTATCGGGACCTCTGAGGCAACATCACACGTGGCTAGGCCCGCTCCCGAGGCCGCATGCCGCCACTACCACATTTCTCGGAAAACCCATACAACCACTCCAGACCTCCGTTAGGCAAAACGTCCATCCCGTGACCGTGGCTACGTTCGGCGACCAATTGTCACCTCGAACCCAATCTCGCTATCACAAATCTTGAACAATTACAGCTAGGATAAAATCTAGGCTAGAGTAGAGGATGTTCCCAAAATTTCCAAGAAAAGGCTTCGGCTTTCCTTTCATCTTCGATATATATAAAAAAAGATAGGCGAATGAACAATACTTTATTCAAAAGGCGAAGTTACACTTCAGTAGCAAAATACAGACTGACTTACTTACTAAAGAACTGGGATCTTTGCCTCCTCACTATGATTCATATATATCACGGGTGGGAGTTCGGTTACTGTCTATTCTCACCGCTATCGCATGACCAGGTGTTGTATGCATATCCTGAGGTCGGCGGATTCCTGGCTTCTGGGCGACGTTACAAACTGATCGATCCCCTAATTTCTGTTACGATAATAGGGGTGGTTCAATTGAGTTTACACTAAATTAACAGGTATAAATTAATGTTTATTTCAACAACTTCGTAAAGAGATAGTTACGCTGGTGCGTATGTACAAGTTAAGTAAACGATTGATTTAAGGGTAGAAACCCGATAAAGGTATGTTGACTATTCTAACGATGAAAAATAAGTAAAGTTCTGTGACGATGCTCTGTCGGAGGAAAGCTAGTGATAGGTGTGTCTAACCATCGGATTTGTTGATGATAATGTTGGTTAGGAGAGCGAGGACAGTAGACATTGCTTCTGATTGAAATTGAACTTCGTATAAGTTGATGGAAATTTTATTGTATAAATCCAACAGAGTGTCGGTTCAAAGTGTTACAACAGAATAATGTGTTGAGCGCTAATTTAGGAGGGTTTTTATATGGAGGTTTTAGTCCCTTTGGAGGGGCTGCTTTGTTATTATTTCGATAGCTATGGCATGCAGGATGTTTCGTCTACTTTATTACTGTTTCTGAGCGGGTGGCCTTTCTTGAGCGTGTGACACTTCCACCGGCATGTCGGTTGACGTCCACGGTTCGGCTAGCGAAAAAAGGAATAAATCGTAAAACTAAAGGATCGTTCAAAATTGACACTTTATACGTTCGTTCAAGTTTGTATAACGAGATTGCGATATTAATTACACTATGTTACGTAGATATTAGTCTATATTCACTATTTACTGAAACTGTAGTAAGACTGACTAAACTTCGATTTTGATGTTTTTTGCGTATGTCGTGCAAATCTATATTTTGAAAAATCTTTTCCTATCCATACAAGGACTGAACTTGCTTAATTTCCGAGATATTCGCGAAAAACTGCCGGTATCGCTTGAATGAATTCTGCCTATAGTTGTGCGTCCGTGCAACCTATGCGTAGGTTGCTACCGGATACAGTATTTTGTTCATAGTATATGTAGGTATGATAGGGGGAGATTGAAAGATTACGGGAGATTAAAAGATTACGGGAGATTGAAAGATTACGGGAGATTGAAAGATTACGGGAGATTGAAATATTATTTAACTGCCAGGTAAAGAGAGACGTCCGCTTGAACTCGCTGACTAAGCCCTCTTGTCTTCATGTAGGCATTCTCTGCAAACACACACATACATTCTTTTATGCAAAAACTGCCTAGGTCGAGTTCACCGTCAAGCCACAAAAACGCGTGTGCTCGGCAAAAACAGAATAAGCCGATGAACCACCAATCAACGAAATAAACTTGATCATTACAATAGACAATATAGAGGAAATTTATGTCGATTTTTCCCTAACAATAAATAATGTCAATGTTTGCGTACATTTATTGTACAATTATATTATTTATATAAATGTTCTTATGCTGTACAATTACATATATGTCGAGTCAAAGTCCGAATCTGGGCCCGAGTCGTCCTCTTGGCGGAGGCTTGGGACAGGTAAGGATTCCTCACTGAAGCTATTCATTTTTTTACACTGAAGTTATTTTTATTGACACACACAAAAATGTTACAGAGTTGACACAGCTCACAATGATCACATACTCGCGACATCCGTGACGTCGTTCGTGGAAAAATAGGTCTCTCCTGTCTTCCTGTAACTGGGACAAAGACTGTTTATCTGTTGAAGGATTTTAGGTAACTAGATATTAGTGTTTATAACGGTCCTCGGGCTAGCCGATCACGTACTGCGGAGACGCGTCGGCATCTGGTAAACATCCTGCCCGGAGAATAGGATCTGCGTGTGGCGAGCTACGGGACAGAAACCGTTGGAATGTTTACTGCCACGTGCCGCTATAAATCTTTCTTTTAAGGAGAGCTATAGGGTTACTCAATGCCTTTGTTAGACAAAGCGTTCATCCCTTGACCGCGGCTACGTTCGGCGACTAATTGTCGCCTTGAGCCCAAGCTCATCATCACAAATCTCGAACAATTACAATCGGACTGGGTGACTACAATTGTTTAATTACAGCTATGGTAGATTCTAGATTACGGTGTTAAGGAATTTTTCCGAAATACCAAGGGGAAGGCTCCGATGACCTTTCATCTCCGACATATACTTTAGCCTGCCACGTGATTCTAACAACCTCGATTGAATTTATGTGCAAGTGCAAGTGCATTTTACGCAGTTTATCAATAGTTAGCGACTATCTCCACTCGAATAACTCTACCAGTGCTATACAACTCTCAGGGTGCATGCCGTGATCGCCCACTCCTTATAATAATATCAAACAATCCCATTATTTACATCTACAAATTTAAAGCCGTCGCAACAGAATACCCATCCACTAGGTAAACAAAACAAAATAATACAACCGCCAAGCACGAACGCTCTGTAGATTGTTATCATCTGTTCCATTCGTGCTTTATAGACTAAACACTCATTCGTTAGATATTTAATTATTAAATTCAAATTATAAACTGAATTTCAGCCACTGTCTAATAAATACTGCTCGCAAACCATCTATCATTTCTTAAATCAAATATAAGAATTGTTTATTTTATAAATTATGCTGTGTGTCTAAACACAGCCCACTTAAACATTGTATCGACCGCGTGACATTGATTGTCAACAAGTCCTATAAACTAAGATCTTTCAAATTTCTTTTGTTTTTGATAGACACAACCGCTAGCCGATGAGTTATTCCGGTATATTTGGCTTGTTCTTTGTTATTATACAATTACTGCCACTTTTTACGACTGACCTCCTTTCTCGTAGTGACGCGACACTATGCTATATTTAATCAAAACTCATAATTGTAGCGATAAAATACTTCCTATCAATACAATATTATTTAATACAATAATATAAAATTTAAATATCCTGGTTTAGGGCTGTTAAAGGATATAGGTTTGAGTTTATTAATTAATCGATTCACGCAGATTCGATTTTCTCCAATATATTTGATCGCCTCGTACAACACGTCTTAACACACAGAATACACTCGGTCAATTAACACGTGGTCGACTTCTAAGACAAAAGAGCGTCGTTAGAAGTCGTACCAACTTAGCTTGTAGTAACTAGCGATCATGCCAACCTAACATTTTTCAACACTCCCCTTTGATCGTAGTTCCTACAAGCCCCATAGCTTTGGTGAAATACTGAGTCTTAACCCTATTTAAGCCTTTGGTAAGGATGTCAGCGTCATTCTCAGGACTAGGTATATACGTATAATCTAATATCCCCTATATATAATACGTATAATCTAATATAAAAGTAACGCACTTGGACGTGCTTAGAACTTTCGGCAGCTACTTCATCCTTTGACCATGAAATAGCTCCGATATTATCACAGAAGATCTTGCAAGGGCGAGGGCAATATGACAATTGGCCCAACTCCCTTAACAGTAAGGAAATCCACACTGTTTCCCTTGCTGCTTCCTGCATCGTCACGAACTCCGCTTCGCACGTCGATTGAGCTATAATCGGTTGTTTTTTGGATAGCCAGGATATCGCACCACCAGCGAGTATGAACACATACCCGCTCCTGGATTTCCTGTCTACCGTGCAACCCGCAAAATCCGAGTCGCAAAACACCTTCAGAGGTTGCCCGGTTCTTTGGTATACTAACTTCAAGTCTTTGGTCTTTAGTAAATATCTGAATACCCGCTTCGCTGCTTTCCAATCGGATACAGTCGGATTCGCGCATCTTTGGCTTAGTTTCCCTATTGCACACGCAACATCAGGACGACTTACAGTAGCTACATACATTATGTGCCCCACAGCTTGTTCATATAATTTGCTGTCGAGAGGCTCATCACGTTCAATATCAAAACCAGCCTCGCATTCTCTAGCTAGCGGTGTCGACACTCCCACCACCCCAACCTCACGAGTAATGTCAAACAGATCCAGCATTTGACCTATCTGTATGGATTGATCAAATATCACAGTGGTGCTGTTTGGCATGCTCAGGCGGATGGATAGAAATTGAGTGTCTACACCTAGCATTCTTACGTCTAATTTGTCCTTAATCCTAGTTTTGAATATTTCAATCCACTCCTTCGTCCCAAACACAAGAATGTCATCCACATACACAGCTACAATCAAATCTTTGGACGCATTCACATACACACATGGATCGCTCACACATGGGTTCAGACTCATACCCTTTAAAATACTATTGATGTGCCTAAACCACATTCTCCCAGCTTGTTTCAGTCCATACAGGCTCTTTTTAAGTTTACACACAAATTGAGTTCTGTCCTTCCCTGGCTTGGGAAATTCTGGTTGCTCCATGTATATATCCTCATCCAGAGAACTGTTGAGATACGCACATTCCACATCGATGTGCTCATAAACCCACCCATTCTCCGCAGATAGAGCAAGCAGAATTCTTAGAGTTCTGCGTTTCACTATTGGACTGAAGGTTTCTGAGTAATCTACTCCAGATCTCTGCCAGAATCCCCGAGCTACCAGTCTAGCCTTATACCTATCAGGGTCTCTCTTTATCACAAGCACCCACTTACAGTCTATAACGTTTTTATTTAAGTGTCTTTGCACAATGTCCCACACATCTTTTCTTTTTAGATTGTCTAATTCTTTCCTTATTGCGTCAGACCGCTTTTGAGCATCTGGCCCCCTCAGGGCTTCGTACACATTCACAGGTACACACATGTTTTGAGTTTTACAAACGGTCGCAGTATGAGCACAATTATCACATGTTTTCGGTTTGTGCCGTCTTGCCGGCCTCCTGGGCACAATCGGTACACTCACAGCCTCCACCGGATTATTCTCACTCGTTAAATTATCCATAAAGTAGTCAGTCTCCCCTTCGTCGTTTTCGCCATCACTCTGTGTTTCGACGTCAGTCTGGCCAACTCCCCTTCCAAGTTCAAAGGCTTCTACATCCCATATCCATTCTGAGGACCTACTTTTTATATTGCTCATCTCCGCTTTAGCGTTCTTGTAGGGGAACGTGTTCTCCACGAACCTGACATGACAGGATATTATCACCTTCTTGGTCTTCGGCAGGTAAACTCTATAACCTTTGACCTGTTTGTCATATCCTACAAATATTCCCTCATCCACCCTGCTCTCGAATTTTCCTCCGCTTGGACTCTTCAGATACCAGACTCTGCATCCAAGCACACTCAGTCTGTTAATCTCCCCTTGGAGGTCACATCCCTTACCCTTCCATAATTCCAGTGGGATCTTGTCTCCGATAGCAGTGAATGGAAATAGGTTCCTTATGTGACATGCCGTGTTCACAGCCTCCCCGCACAGATAGTCAGGGAGTCCTGATTGGATGAGTAAACATCTAGACATTTCGACCTATTTGCTCGTTCGGAAACCCCATTTTGTTCAGGGTTTCTAGGAACGGTCTTTCTGTGTAAGATGCCTTTCTCCTTCAGATATTTCTCAAAGTTTTCCCCCGTGTACTCAACCCCGTTATCAGTTTGGAGGGCACTTATTTTGGATTGGTGCAAAGCCTCCACTTCCACCTGGTACTCGTTGAAACATTTGAGTACTTCATTCTTCCTACTGATGATTCTGACGTGCATGAAACGAGAAAAGTCATCAATAAGGGTCTCAAAATAATTACCTCCGCCCAGCCACTTGCATTGAGTTCTGCCACTAATATCGCTGTGAACAATCTCTAAAGGGCGTTGACACATGTGGTGAGCTGTCCTCGGAAATGGTACTTTGGTCATCTTTCCTTTCACGCAGACTCTGCATGGTTCCTCATGTTTCCTCGAGTCCTCTTTCACACTACTTACAGGGATTTTCCTCATCGCATTCCCATGTAGATGACCTAATCTCTCATGCCATGATACGATACTTTTGTATGCCTTGGCTTCAATGACCTCAATGTCGTCGTCATCTTTCCCAGGTCTTTCCTGATCATTCTCCACGGAAACGTTTGCTACATGCCTTTCAGATGGTATTGTTTCTAGGTAGTACACATTGTCTCCTGCCTTTGAATTGAATATTACATCCCCATCATCATGTGTACCGATGGTCTCATCCCTCGTACATACTGCCAATTGCCTGATTGAGATTAGATTCACATTTAATTCAGGTACCCACAGGACGTTCGACAAGTATAGATTCCACCTGCCACAGGCCTTAGTCATCTTCACGACGATCGTTCCTTTTCCCTTGACTTCCAGGTACACCTTACCAATCCTGATCTGTCCAGTTGCAGGCACGAAATCCACGAACCGATACCTGTCCGAAGTCATGTGATTTGAGGCCCCCGAGTCAAGGTAGCTGATCCTGTCCCTTTCCATGTGGCTGATAGATGATAGAGTTAGCGTGGAGATAAGTCCCTTGGACTTCGGTTTGTCTTCTGATTCTCTCTCCCTTTTGTCTCCTTGGTTTTGGCCCTCCTTATCTCCCTTTCCCTCTTGGCAGTGGTACGACATATGGCCTCATTTTCCACATTTGTAGCACTTCTTATCCTTTTGGTCTTTGTGCATTGGTTTCGCGCCATCTTTGCTTTGTTGAGGCTTGGGCCTCCATTGTTTCCAGGTCGCCATTGCGTTGTTCTTCTCGGAAGAATCCATGGCCGCTTTGATCTGTTTTTCTTCAAGTAGAAGATCGGACTTCACGATCCTCATGGTTAGACTCTTATCGATTCTTATTGTTCTAATATACATTGCACAATTTGGATCCGCCACGAGGCCGGCCAAAACGAAACATGCCATCATATGGTCTTCAATTTTTAATCCTACGTTGGAGAGCTTGTCGCATAGGTCGTATATCCTCCCGCAGTATGTGGAGATATCCATGTTGGGGGACTTCTCTATAGTTCCCAGTTCCCGTATGCATAAAACAGTGTCCATCGACGTAGACCTCCGGTGGACGTCCCCTAGCACCTTCCAGGAATCCCTTGCTGTTTTCAAAGTCCTAATTTCCCCAAGATATTCGGGGCGAATATGCCGGGAAGGTACGCACGTGCCATGTTGTCCGTCCTCATGCACTCTGGGTTCAACCTTTCTGCTGCCGTAAATCCTGGCTCTATTGCTTTCCAGCAACCCAGGAAAATTAACGAGGCTTCCGTCATTGTCTTCCA
>NW_022884313.1:0-27161 GCF_011952255.1 Bombus vosnesenskii | reverse complement strand
TCAACGGGAAGGAAATGACGGCTACTTTTCGTCAAAATCGACGAAATCTTCGCGACTTGCGAGATATTTTGATTGCTTCGACGCTTACATGGTTGTTCATTGCATTAGCACTGTGAAATGGAGTTCAACGAGTGCTTAAACGTCGAAATATCTCCAACGGCAAGAAAATGACGGCTATTTTTCGACAAAATCGACGAAATCTTCGCGATTTGCGAACTATTTTGATTGTTTCGACGCTTAAACTGTTGTGGAATGCATTTGCACTGTAAAATGGAGTTCAACGAGCGCTTAAACGTCGAAATATGTTCAACGGGAAGGAAATGACGGCTATTTTTCGACAAAATCGACGAAATCTTCGCGATTTGCGAACTATTTTGATTGTTTCGACGCTTAAACGGTTGTGCAATGCATTTGCACCGTAAAATGGAGTTCAACGAGCGCTTAAACGTCGAAATATCTCCAACGAGAAGGAAATGACAGTTAATTTTCGTCAAAATCGCGATTTGCGAGATATTTTGATTGTTTCGACGCTTAAACTGCACATTGCACATTGATGGGCCCGATGGCGCCTCGGCTCTCGCGACATTGTTTATAGTTAGCCCGATATTTCTGAGGCCTTTCGTCCACGATACTACACTCGGCCATCCTGCAATAACATCTGCCCTCAGATGTTGCCTTCTATCTCGCTGTCATCAGATGCGTCACTTTCGGCGTTTAGGACCCAAGGTTTCATAAAATCGAGGTGTGTGCGGGTCCTTCCTTCGGTACTGCTTCGCACGCTTTCTTCTTTTCTTGTAACTTCGACGATTTTCTTCTTGAGTTGCGGCGATCTTCTTCTTCGCGTCCTCACGTAGCTCGCGACGTTGTTCTTCAAACCTCGCGGCCCACTCTTCGTCGATCAGCTTTCTAATCTTCGCCTCTTCCCTGACTTGCATTTCGACTTCGACCAGTAGCTGGAAAGGAGTCTTCCCTGTGCTTCTGTTTACGGTGGAATTCAGGTATTTCTGAACCTGGTCGACATGCTGCCCGTTCCCCCTCGGCGCCAGTCTCGCGGTCTTCGCGCTACCGGTTTGTCGCTTTTCAGAACTATTTTCGCGGTTATCCCGACGTCTCTCTTCTTCTCCGGCCTATACCCTTTAATAATATCCCGAATCGCTTCACGATAATGCAGTTCCTGTACGTGTGTTAGGTCTGTTTCGTCAGTCTGTTCTACTACGTTAATTCTAAACACATCCGACACGTCTTTGTTAGTCTGTTCGTCAAGCCGCAAGAAAGTCACTTCGCCCCGTTTAACCCGTAACTCTACCTGGTCTAAAAAATCGGTACCTAAGAGTAGACTGTGTCTTGTCATTACCTTATTCGAGACAACATGCAGGGTGACAGTAAAGTCGTACCCGTCGACCGTCATTACCCTTGTAAACTCGCCCCAGGTACTATTGCCAGCGGAACCAAAACCATCAAACCTAAGTTTGCAGTTTCCCAGAGGTGGTGATCCTAACCTCGCATACTCATCCGCTCGTATGAACGTAAAGTCACTACCTGTATCCACTAGTGCCACAAACCTACAATCATCTATCGCCACTTCTTTCACGTACTTCTTCCTCCCCGGTCTTGAGATTACGTAAGTCTTTACTTGTCGCGCTGTACAATTCGCCGCCACATGTCCAAACTCGTTGCATTTGAAACACTTCATACCTTTTCCTTTCTCCGGGCACTTAACTCTTAGATGATCCTCACTACCGCAAATGGAGCATCTTCTTTTCTTCATTGCGTCTACAAATTGTCTGGGCCTCCCGTTCTTCTGGGTTTTAGCCGGCTTCACAATCGACTTTGCTCTGCGACTCTTCTGCTCTTCGTACATCACTAACCTCTTCCTCAACTCTTTGATTGACGTAGCGCCGTACAATACAGCCTTATTGTTCTCGTCGTCTATTATTCCATCCACTATGTATTCCACCTTTGCTTCCTCCTCCATGTCCACATGGCTAGCTATTTCGAGCATACGGTACATGTAAGCCAAACATGCTTCATCACTCTCCTTTTTCGTTTCTTCAAGTTTCTGATGAACTTGCCTACTGTTGACTTTCCCCGAAAATTCTTTCACTAGCCCCCTCTTCAACTCATGCCAAGTCCTGGCATGACACTCGAATCTCGCAAATATTTTCGCTGATCCCTTCAGCAGCTTCCTGGCGTAGACTGCCTTCTGCCCATCCGACCACATGCACGTATCAGCGACTTCCTCGAACGACTCGAACCATCGTTCGACATTTTCACCTTTGTCGCCACTAAACGACTCTAATGCATCTTCGACGTCGCTAAAACTCAGTGTCGAACCAACGCATGCCCTTCGACAATATTCATCGCGGTCCTGATACACCCTTCGCGCATCTCTTTTGTATCCTCTTGCGTTTTTCTTGTCATCTTCATCCTCACTTTCGTCGTCGCTTTCTTCTTCCGACGATATGTCGTTACTATCCATGGCCGCTTGTAGCCGTGCGCGTAATTCTACTTTTCTTCCCGTCGTTTTTAAACCCAAACTAGCGAGGCGCTCCTTCAACTCCTTCGTATTCATTTTCTCAACATCTTCATCTTCGTTACAATCACGCTCAGCTCTCTGTACATTTTCTAAATCTCGTTGACCGGTTAGCTCTTCACCGCCCGTCGATCCCTTACGATACGATTGTCCAGCCCTACACGCCCGATTCAGCCTTGCAATCAGCACTGACCTCACACCCGATATAGGGAGGTTCATTCGCGCGAGCTTACTCCTCAGCTCCTCCAGCGTCGAACCCTCTTCACCCGACAATCGCTCGTCCCCGACGTTTGCCATTTTTCACACTACACAAACTTAAACCGTCAACGATATCGTCTTTTACCGCACCGCGTACCGGTAAATTCACAACTAGCTCGAATAGCTCTGTTAAACCGTTTCGTTTTCTGTCTTGTCCAATCCCGGACGAGCCCCCAAAAAATGTAATATCGTGATATAATGTGTTTACAAAGAGTGGACAATAGAGATGTTAATCAGACAGAAAAAGACGATTGTTGTTCAACCTGAACTATTCACGCCAAACGCACAGAAAACAGCGCAATCCACACTCTCTCGGCAACGCCACTCGCAACCTCTGTCTCCGCTCGACTCGCACACGGCTCCTCGACTCGCACTCTGCTTTTCGACTAACGCTCTGGCCGTTGCCGCATTCCGTTGTCTTTTCTAGGCCCACCGCACACGTGTTCTGCAGGCGCTCGTGGCCAGGGTCACGTAGGTCTTTTCCACGAAACTATGCAGACTTGAGAAGACCGATGACACATTGATGGGCCCGACGACGCCTGGGCTGCGACATTGTTCATAGTTCGCCCGATATTTCTTAGGCCTTCGTCCACGATACTACATGTAAAATATCGGGCGAACTATAAACAATGTCGCCAGAAAGTCGAAGCACCGACAGGCCCAACAATGTATCGTCGGTCTTTCGGTCGAATAGGTTACGCAAAAAAAGGCCTACGTGACTTTGACTACGAGCGGTTGCGGAGCACGTGCGTGGTGGGGCTAAGAAAAAGACAAAGGAACGATGAGTCAGTCGAAAAACAGAGTGTGATTAGAAAAGCAGAGTGCGAGTCGAGCGGAGACAGAGGTTGCGAGTGGCGTTGCCGAGAGAGTGTGGATTGCGCTGTTTTCTGTGCGTTTTTCTGTGAATAGTTCAGGTTGAACAACAATCGTCTTTTTCTGTCTGATTAACATCTCTATTGTCCACTCTTTGTAAACACATTATATCACGATATTACATACATTAACAAAATTCTCAACGCGAGAATTGATTGTAATTTCAACAAATAAATAAAAAAAATCTGTTCAAGTCATGTTTTTATTATCGGAAGTAAGCGCATACAAGGGTTTCATTACCCGTGAAGATTTAGGGACGAATTTTCGGAAATAAAGGGCTAAACCTATGAACTGCCTGAGCTGTGTGACGGTCGTTGACGCAGGTAAAGAACTCAAGGCGTGCATTTTACCCGGATTGGGACGAACTTCTCCGTCGTAAATTACATATTCCAAATAGAGTATCGATGCCTTTAGAAAAGAACATTTTGAAAAGTTAAAGGAGAATCCGGCTTTTACAAGGGTATCTAGTACGGTGTGCAATACTTTTAGAGCTTGATCTATCGAGTCGGCAATAATTAGGGGATCATCCAAATAGACGACAACGTAAGAATGGCACGTTGGCTGTTATACGTGTTTTCAAAGGAATCTCAAGAATGATCTCTCGTTTCGTTTGTTCGCAACCTCGAAATCAGCAGCCACTGCTGAATGGAACGAAGGAAAGTGTAGTACAGATCACTCCGACCAAATGATTTCTTATGTCACCGCAATTAAAAAGGGTCAAATGCTACAGAAGACTTGGCACGCGACTACTCCTGAGGATTTCCGTACTAAACGCTTTGATGTTTTACAAAATTGTAGCAAGGAAGAACATAAATATTAGAATATTTAGGCAAGTATGAGCTGCACAATTATTAGGGTTGTCCGAAAGTATAAGAATCCCCATTTTCGACGGGGTCAGCATAGTATCGCCGTCCCGAAAATGACTTCCGGAAGAAACATTAAACGCGCACGCACTTATGTTATGCAAATAAAGGACATCGAATGGATCGAACAAAGGCACAAAAGAATTCGAAGAAAACAACAACTTATTATCCAAATTGTTCATCGAGAGTAATCAATGCTGTATACTTCCTAGAATTAGGATGAATAGGGATTTGGAGAAACCCACCGGCCATGTTCAGAATAATAAAATATCTCGCTTTTGCAATCTCGCGACTTGATCCGCAATGAGGGGTAAAGGATACCGATCCGCGACCGTATATTTATTTAGTTCTCGAAAATCTACCTATCATCTATCTGAACCATTGTTCGTCTTCACGAGTAACACAGGGCTCGCGAACGGTGAATTACTAGGCTTTATGATTTTTGGCTGTAATTAAGTCGCTTGTTCTATCACGTACTATTCTGCGCTCGCGAAGTCTATTAGGACTCCTTGTACGGCGATGTTAGGATCAATTAATTGTACTTCTAACTGGCCTGTATTTTTTGTACGAGTACGTAGGGAACCCGTAACGGATGAATTTCTGAATTTTCGAAAAGAAAGATTAATCGACTTTTATCGCTACCACGTACCTCATTGTCAACTTCAATAACATCGATCTCGTTTTCAGCGGTTTTATTACAGGCATTAATTATTTTTGTTTTACACATAGCGAGGCTATTTTGTGTAATATTACGTCAAAATCTTGGGTTAAAATTTAACGAGTAATCGCGATATCGTATTGTTAAATAACTATCAGCGAGAACATGAAAAGTTTATCTCTAACCACCGACACCTGCAACGGACAAGATTTGAGCGATACGTTTAGTACTGATATTTCTTATTCCTCGCATTACTACTATATCAATCGTTCTTTTGCCAGAAATTCTCAAGACTACGGATTCTTTAATTAGCGAACACTCGGCTCCGAAATCGGGGTAAAATGGAAACGACTCACCCGGATGGCTTGATCTACCAGTTAGCGCCTCCACTACGTAGAAGTCAATTCGACACTCGGTATTGAAATTATATTCAGGGCACTGCTTTGTAAAGGATCTTCCTCCATAATCAGATTGGTAGCTGCGCACCAGGCAGCGGAGTCGAAAAATTGTTAGGTTCCACACTCGATTTTTGCACTAGCGACGGAATTAACTCGCGCACGACGGTCGTAAGCTCTTGCACTGTTATAACCGGCACTGATCCCACTTCTGATGTCCGGTTTACATTAGAATTAGGGTTAGGGGCGTGAAACGAATCTTCGTTTGGGTTACACGTTGTCGTTATGCAATAGAGAAGACATTGACTAGTGCAAATACGATTATTATAGAACCGGACAAGTAACCGTGGTAGTTAGGTACTCGAGAAACTAATGACAATGATCCTAGGTTCAATAACGAATCCGCGGTCGACGGGATGATAGATGAACGTACTCACAAAATCTAAGTCGGACGCGTAATATTCACTGGTCGTAAAGGGTTACTCCTTTCATCAATGAGATCGCGAGCGAGAATGCCTTTCCCGTCCCGATGATGCCACAGAGGAAAACTATAATGGGGTGTGTCTAAGGATACGAGATCATCGGATTCGTCGAGAAAAGCCTTCGTTCAGAAAGTAAGGGAAATTGGCGTTGCTGCTAATTGGTCAATCTCCATATCGGTGGTTAGAAAAAGATGCTAGCCGTCCTCGAGGGAAAGTTGCTAGTGGGAGACGTCGCTCGTTGAAAAATATGTCTCCCCTATCTTCCCGTAGTTGGGACAAAGACTGTTTGTCTGTTTGAAGGACTTTAGTTAACTAAACCTTAAGATTTATAACGGGCCCTCGGGCTAGCCGAACATGTACTGCGGAGAAGCATCGACATCTGGCAATCATCTTACTCGAAGAATAGGGTCTGCGTGTGGCGAGCCACGGGACAGAAACCGTTGGAATGTTTACTGTCGCGTGTCGCCACGAATATTTCCTTTAAGGAGGGCTATAGAATTACTCCTTACCTTCGCTAGGCAAAGCGTTCATCCCGTAACCGCGGCCACGTTCGGCGACTGACTGTCGCCTCGAGCCCAAGCTCATTATCACAACTCTCGAACAATTACAATCGGGTTGAATAACTACTGTTAGGGAAGTGATACATTTACACTGTACATGAGAGTGTGTGTGTAAGGGCCAGAGGGCGTCAAGGCTTAGTGGAGACAAAAGACTGTTGCCAGATGTTAGCAGAATCTAGGATAGTCGGTTGGCGACAAGCGTGCGTGCAAGACGTTCTTCAGAGTGGAATATAGATGTATAACTGTAGTGTGGGAAATATAGTCAATTATTTGTATTCCCAAATCCTCGAATTTCCTTAACATGGTAGCAGAGCGTGGTTACTAGTTTTGCAAGATATTTAGTGCGTGGTTACGATCTTGCGAGTGAGTTTTCAGTAAAGAAAAAAAAACTTTCAGAGAAAAAAAAAGAAATATACTTCGAGCACGTAGGAACGCTTGAGTAAGAAAAGAAAAAAGGAAGAATCAATTAAAATGGAGAGATCGGAAATCATGATACCTATATTCGATGGTGAGGATTATGGAATGTGGAAGCAAAGAATCACGATGTTTCTCAAATATAAGGAATGCGAGGTTGTTACAACTAGAATGAAGAACGAAAGAGACGATGAAGACTGGGACAAAAAGGATTTGAAGGCGATTAATATAATTTATAGTGCAATATCGAACAGACAATTGGAGTATGTTAGGGAAGGAAAAACGGCGTATGATATAATAAAAAGGTTCGATGAAATGTACTTGAAAGAGTCGACGGCACTGCAGATCGTATGCAGAAGGAGATTGGAAAACATAAGACTGGAGAACTACAGTGATTCAGCATCATTCTTTAACGACTTTGAAAAATTAATCAATGAATTAAAAAGTGCGGGCGCACAAGTAAGTGAGAGGGAAAAGCTGAATTACATGCTGAATACGTTACCCGAAGAATACAGCTACATAGCGGACATAATAGACGCATTGAAAGAAGAGGATCAAACGGTAGCGTATGTAAAAAATAAAACAGAGATAGCAGAGAAGAAAAATAAATCCAATCGAGGAGAAAGGCAAACCAACGCCTTTTCTGCAAAAAAGGAAGGATGCTTCAGATGTGGAAGATTAGGACACTTTGCGAGAGAGTGTCAAAATGGCGTCCAAGCGGGAAGCAGTAACGGCTATTGGCATGGGCCAACACGTGGTCGAAACAGAGGAAGAGGGAACAAAGGCAACACGAGCAGAGGACGTGGAAACTTTCATGGTCAATCAACAACCGGCACGGGCGAGCATGGAAACTCAAGAGCAGGCATATGGACAGCAACGGCGCATGCAGCAAACAGCAGTGAGACGAATGAAATAAGTAAGAACGAAATAGTGTGGTTATTAGATAGCGGTTGTACCGATCACATAATTAATAATATAAATTATTTCGATAAATCTATCGACCTAAAAGAACCGGTAAATATATATTTAGGCGATAATAGACCGATAAAAGCGACAAAAGTTGGGAATGTTATAAGTTATTTTGAAGCATTCGGAAAACAAAATGAAATAAATATGAGGAAAGTATTTTACGCGAAAGAAATGTCCGCAAATTTGATTAGTTTAGGTAAACTAACAGACAATAAGAATACGGTTATTTCCAAAGGAAATATTGCGAAAGTAATAGATGAGGATAATAAACTTACAGCTGTAGCGTTCAAAGAGAATGGGACATATAGAATAAAAAGTATATTGAAAGGGAAGAAGCACTTAGTAAACAGCGCCGAACGTAGTGGTATGAGTAAAAAGGAAAGATGGCATAGGATGCTAGGACACGTAAATTTTAAATATTTAGAGATTTTGGGTAAAGAGCAGCTAGTGACTGGCATACCGAATGAATTTGAAAAGGAACTTTTGAAATGTAGGGTGTGTATAGAAAGCAAAATGCATAACTTACCTTTCAAAAATAATCGAACTAAGGCTAGGGAAATAATGGAAATTATTCATACGGACGTATGTGGTCCCTTTAAGACCACCGGATTCAATGGAGAAAAATATTTCATTTCATTTATCGATGATTATAGTAAAATAGCTAGGATCTATTGTATAAAATCAAAAGATGAGGTCTTTGATTCTTTCGTACAGTTCGTAAATGAAGCCGAAAATTTAACGGGCAAGAGGTTAAAAATATTAAGATGCGATAATGGTAAAGAATATTTAAATAATCGAATTTATAAATTTGCTAGGGATAAAGGTATAAGAATAAATAATTGCCCAACATACGTACATGAATTAAACGGGACAGCGGAAAGGTATAATAGAACAGTGATGGACATGGCGCGTTGCTTGTTAGCGGAAGCGAAAGTACATAAAAGGTACTGGCCGGAAATAGTTTGTACAGCGGCATACTTGAAAAATCGAATATTAGCGAATACTATAGAAAGAAAGACACCTTTTGAAATATTCTTCGGGAAAAAACCAAGTGTTAAAAATCTACATCTATATGGAAGTAAAGTTTTTGTAAGAAGGCCAGAACAAAAAAGAGTTTCCAAATGGGACAAGAAGGCAGATATGGGAATTCTATTAGGATATAGTGAAGTAGGATACAGAGTCTTATTAGGTGGGAAAATAACAATAGCTAGACATGTAGAGGTCATAGAGACAGACACTAAATGTATCGGTTTTGAGGAAAATTCATCAGAGGCAGATAGAAATGATAGCGAAGATAACTATTCATTGGTCGGTATGGATAAGAAAGAGTTAGAAGGTAGGAAAGATGAAAATAATAGTAGTATTGAAAGCTCAAACACTCCTAGGAGATCTACACGTATTAAGAAAACTCCAGTAAGGTATCCAGAAAAGGAAAATATTTGCGAGATGCATGCAAATTATTGTAAAGTAGATATCCCTCGTACATTTGAGGAGGCGATTTGTTGCGAAAATAATGAAGTTTGGAAACAGGCTATGGATAAGGAAATAGAATGTCTCTATAATGTGTCTATAATGAAATTGGTAGAAAGGGTAAAAGGCAAGGAAGTATTAGATGTAAAATGGGTTTACACGAAAAAATCAGAGGACAGGTATAAGGCTAGATTAGTGGTAAGGGGATTTCAACAAAGAAACGTAGCCGATGACATATATTCTCCAGTGGCGAGTAATCAGACCTTTAAGATATTGCTATCATATTGTTGTCAAAATGGATTAATAATTGAGCAAATGGATGTAGAAACTACCTTTTTAAATGGTGAAGTAAGCTCGGAGGTATATGTAAATCAACCAAAGGGATATGCGGACGGAACGAATAGAGTTTGTAAATTATCGAAAGCGCTTTATGGGTTAAAAGAAAGTCCGAGGGAGTGGTATGAGTGTTTTGATAAGTGTAATATCGTGATATAATGTGTTTACAAAGAGTGGACAATAGAGATGTTAATCAGACAGAAAAAGACGATTGTTGTTCAACCTGAACTATTCACGCCAAACGCACAGAAAACAGCGCAATCCACACTCTCTCGGCAACGCCACTCGCAACCTCTGTCTCCGCTCGACTCGCACTCTGCTTTTCGACTAACGCTCTGGCCGTTGCCGCATTCCGTTGTCTTTTTCCTAGGCCCACCGCACACGTGTTCTGCAAGCGCTCGTGGCCAGGGTCACGTAGGTCTTTTCCACGAAACTATGCACTTGAAAAGACCGATGACACATTGATGGGCCCGACGGCGCCTCGGCTCTCGCGACATTGTTCATAGTTCGCCCGATATTTCTTAGGCCTTTCGTCCACGATACTACACTCGGCCATCCTGCAATAACATCTGCCCTCAGATGTTGCCTTCTATCTCGCTGTCATCAGTTGCGTCACTTTCGGCGTTTAGGACCCAAGGTTTCATAAAATCGAGGTGTGTGCGGGTCCTTCCTTCGGTACTGCTTCGCACGCTTTCTTCTTTTCTTGTAATTTCGCAGGTTCCCTTCTAGCTTACCTATGTTTCGTTCGGTTAGGCTACAGTCAAGGCAGTTGGATACCACGTGTTCGACCTTTTCGCGTAACCCCTTGAACCAGAAGTCCTTCTTGCCCATAGCTTCTGTTTTGGTAACCTCGAAATGCCCACGCTCGTGCGCTTGCCTGACTACTTGAGCCCGCATCACCTTCGATACTACTATTAGCACATCGTCCTTACACTCCTTATACAAAATATTGTTTCTTACTACCTGCCCATCGGCCTGACTGCACGTTGCGGCGTCCAAAATCCTACGGACTTCAATGTCCTTGTTCTGTGCCCTTCTCAACCGTGCAATCAGCCCGTCTTCACTCTCCGTTACATACATAGTGCTCGGCAGGGGGTTCCTACTCGAAGCATCTACATGCTGCATACTTTTCCCCGGCCGATGACACACCTGATACTTAAACTCGCCTAGTAACAAGGCCCATCTAGCCGCACGCACACACAAATCTTTCTTTCTAACTACACCTATCGGACTCGCATACTCCGAGTATGACGATTTGATGACACCCTCGTTTGTCCACGCTTCCATCAGATCATCTACTTCCTTTCTTTCCGACGGCGCCAGTCTTCGCGGTCTTCGCGCTACCGGCTTGTCGCTTTCCAAAACTATTTTTGCGGTTATTCCGACGTCTCGCTTCTTCTCCGGCCTATACCCCCTAACGATATCTCGAATCGCTTCACGATAATGCGGTTCCTGTACGTGTGTTAGGTCTGTTTCGTCAGTCTGTTCTACTACGTTAATTCTAAACACATCCGACACGTCTTTGTTAGTCTGTTCGTCAAGCCGCAAGAAAGTCACTTCGCCCCGTTTAACCCGTAACTCCACCTGATCCAGAAAATCAGTGCCTAACAACAGGCCGTGCTTCATCAATATTTTGTTTGAAACAACGTGCAAAGTGATTGGCAGTTTACACCCATCAACCGTCATTACCTTAGTGAATTCACCCCAGGTCTCATTGCCAGCGGAACCAAAACCGTCGAACTTAAACTTGCATTTACCTAGCGGTGGTGACCCTAACCTCGCATACTCGTCTGATCGGATGAACGTGAGATCACTAGCCGTATCCACTAATGCCACAAACCTACAGTCATCTATCGCCACTTCTTTCACATACTTCCCTTTTTCGGATCTTGACACTACGCAAGTCTCTTTCGGTCGTGCCGTACACCTCGCTGCAATATGTCCAAATCCGCTGCACTCGAAACACCTAACACCTTCTCCCCTCTCCGGACACTTAACACTTAGATGATCCTCACTATCGCAAATGAAGCATCTTCTTTTCTTCATTGCGTCTACAGATTGACTGGGCTTCCCGTTCTTCTGGGTTTTAGCCGGCTTCACAATCGACTTTGCTCTGCGACTGTTCTGCTCTTCGTACATCACTAACCTCTTCCTCAACTCTTTGATTGACGTAGCGCCGTACAATACAGCCTTATTGTTCTCGTCGTCTATTATTCCATCCACTATGTATTCCACCTTTGCTTCCTCCTCCATGTCCACATGGCTAGCTATTTCGAGCATACGGTACATGTAAGCCAAACATGCTTCATCACTCTCCTTTTTCGTTTCTTCAAGTTTCTGATGAACTTGCCTACTGTTGACTTTCCCCGAAAATTCTTTCACTAGCCCCCTCTTCAACTCATGCCAAGTCCTGGCATGACACTCGAATCTCGCAAATATTTTCGCTGATCCCTTCAGCAGCTTCCTGGCGTAGACTGCCTTCTGCCCATCCGACCACATGCACGTATCAGCGACTTCCTCGAACGACTCGAACCATCGTTCGACATTTTCACCTTTGTCGCCACTAAACGACTCTAATGCATCTTCGACGTCTCTAAAACTCAGTGTCGAACCAACGCATGCCCTTCGACAATATTCATCGCGGTCCTGATACACCCTTCGCGCATCTCTTTTGTATCCTCTTGCGTTTTTCTTGTCATCTTCATCCTCACTTTCGTCGTCGCTTTCTTCTTCCGACGATATGTCGTTACCATCCATGGCCGCTTGTAGCCGTGCGCGTAATTCTACTTTTCTTCCCGTCGTTTTTAAACCCAAACTAGCGAGGCGCTCCTTCAACTCCTTCGTATTCATTTTCTCAACATCTTCATCTTCGTTACAATCACGCTCAGCTCTCTGTACATTTTCTAAATCTCGTTGACCGGTTAGCTCTTCACCGCCCGTCGATCCCTTACGATACGATTGTCCAGCCCTACACGCCCGATTCAGCCTTGCAATCAGCACTGACCTCACACCCGATATAGGGAGGTTCATTCGCGCGAGCTTACTCCTCAGCTCCTCCAGCGTCGAACCCTCTTCACCCGACAATCGCTCGTCCCCGACGTTTGCCATTTTTCACACTACACAAACTTAAACCGTCAACGATATCGTCTTTTACCGCACCGCGTACCGGTAAATTCACAACTAGCTCGAATAGCTCTGTTAAACCGTTTCGTTTTCTGTCTTGTCCAATCCCGGCTGAGCCCCCAAAAAATGTAATATCGTGATATAATGTGTTTACAAAGAGTGGACAATAGAGATGTTAATCAGACAGAAAAAGACGATTGTTGTTCAACCTGAACTATTCACGCCAAACGCACAGAAAACAGCGCAATCCACACTCTCTCGGCAACGCCACTCGCAACCTCTGTCTCCGCTCGACTCGCACTCTGCTTTTCGACTAACGCTCTGGCCGTTGCCGCATTCCGTTGTCTTTTTCCTAGGCCCACTGCACATGTGTTCTGCAAGCGCTCGTGGCCAGGGTCACGTAGGTCTTTTCCACGAAACAATGCACTTGAGAAGACCGATGACACATTGATGGGCTCGACGACGCCTCGGCTCTCGCGACATTGTTCATAGTTCGCCCGATATTTCTTAGGCCTTTCGTCCACGATACTACATAAGTATGTGACGAGATTAGGTTTTAAAAAGAACAATATAGAGATGTGCCTATATACATATGGAGAGGGAGAAAATGTTGTTTATTTGTTAATATACGTAGACGATTTGTTGATTTGTAGTAAAAACAAAGGGAAGATACAAAGTGTAAAAAAATTATTAACTGATAAATTTGAAATGAAAGATTTAGGTGAAGTAAAAAAATATCTTGGAATAAATATAGAGTATGATTATTTAAAAAATGAAATGAGATTAAGCCAAAAGAAATACATAGAATCATTAGCAAACAAATATAAATTACATAATAGCAAATTGTACTGTACACCTATGGAGACCAACTTAAAAATTGAAAAAGCTGAGATAAATAGAGAGGACATTGGATACAAGAATTTAATTGGCGCATTGCTGTATATTAGTGTAAATACCAGACCCGATATAAGTTATAGTGTGAATTATCTGAGTAGATTTCAAGATTGTTGTAACGAGACACATTTTAAATATGCCTTGCGAATATTGAAATATTTGTACCGGACTAGAGATTTAGGGCTACATTATAAAAGAAATGAAAAGTGCGAAACGATAGATTGTTATGTGGACGCTGATTGGGCAGGAGATCATATAGATAGGAAATCGACTTCTGGGTATGTAATTAGATTGTATGGAAATGTAATTGGATGGAAGTCTAAAAAACAAAGGTGTGTGACAAAAGCCTCGACGTATGCAGAGTATGTTGCTCTATCGGAAGTGGTGAGCGAAGTAATGACTATCAGAGAACTAATGAAAATCTTCGATGTAAATGTAGACGATAATCCTGTAAAAATCTATGAGGATAACTCTGGAGTAACGAGTATAGCAAAATACGGAACTTTTACAAAAAATTCTAAACACATCGAAGTTCATTACCACTACGTTCACGAGTACGTAAAGGAAAATAAGATAAACATAATAAAAGTAAGTACAGAAGAAAACACTGCGGATATTTTTACGAAGGCACTGTGTAGAGAGAAATTTGAAAGGTTTAGGTCATGGATGAATGTAAAATAAGAGAAATGTAAATAAAGCGATAAATGTTAAATATTTTGTTAATTCGACAAGTATGTAAATAAAATTAAGTGTACAGTATAAATGTAAGGAGGCGTGTTAGGGAAGTGATACATTTACACTGTACATGAGAGTGTGTGTGTAAGGGCCAGAGGGCGTCAAGGCTTAGTGGAGACAAAAGACTGTTGCCAGATGTTAGCAGAATCTAGGATAGTCGGTTGGCGACCAGCGTGCGTGCAAGACGTTCTTCAGAGTGGAATATAGATGTATAACTGTTGTGTGGGAAATATAGTAAATAATTTGTATTCCCAAATCCTCGAATTTCCTTAACAACTACAATTGTTCAGTTACAGCTATAGTAGACTCTAGGTTACAATGTTGCAGGATTATCCAAAATTCCAAAGGCTCCAGTGTTCTTTCATCTCCGACATATATATATATATATATTGAACACAAAACAAAATACATCTAAAAAACAATAATAATAAGGAACATCAAACAGCGAACCAACGAAATTGAAGCAGCTACACTAAATCAAAATCGTAGCAAGGAGCTCCAGGACAAAGTTCGCTGAACTCACGCATACACCAATAACGCACAACAGGGGAAATTCCCTTTCTCCCAGAAGCATGGTGACGAAGATGTGCCTCCAAAACCTCTCCGGGAATTTCATTTGCAAAACGAACTTTCACACAACGATCGGTATCAACGATTTCAACCAGAGGGGGTTCCCACTCCAATACGACGGTCTCTGCATCGAAGAAACTCTCATCGAAAGTAACCAAATCGTCAAGGCTCAATTCCGAGGGAAATCCACGGCCTTGGCACCAATGTCGAATAGTTCCTCCAACCACTCTGATACTTGTGGTTCATCACAAGGCCGCATGCGTTTGATGGGTCTTCCCGAGTCGCCCATGGATTCTTCGGAATCCCTCTTTCGCTTGCGCTGAAAACAGCACAATATAGTTAAATAAAACGAAACAGGACGAATCAAGCGGACTAAAAACAAGACTAAATACGCACCAGGGAAGTCTGGATAGGAACCTCTGATGGAAATGACTCCGCAAACATTGTTCGAACGTCGATCACCGAAGCCTAGGGAAATAACAAAAAAAGGGGGGAAAGGATCAAAATCACAAAAACAACCATAAAATGCAAATATCCAAACTTACGCAAAACAACTCGAAGGAGGAGGTCCTTGTTATGGGAGAGCAGCGGAATTGCGCGTGTTGCCCGAGCAAACATTGAAATGATAATGATGCTGCAGCCGCCAGCCCTTGCATGCGCCGAAGAAACACCGGTAATTCCCACGGTGCAGCGCATGGAAGTCTCTCGCGGAAAGGACTAGATCAGCATGGAATGCTTCAAATCTCCTAGACGCTAGCTCAGCAGAAACACAGGACCGATAAAAACTAAGTCGAAATACGGAATTTACATTTTGTCACGTACGATTCCAAGAAACCCAAACTGCAACATCCCGATTCCCACGGAAGCGTACCCCCAGCGGACCACCACCCCGTGGGGGATGGCATTATAAATAAGCGAAGCAACATAGAGCAGCGTTCATTCTTCTTGCGTTCATTATAATTTGTGTTCATTGTTATTACGGATCATTCGTATTACGTTCTTTATTCTTGCGTTCATTCTTCTTGTGCTCATTATATTTTGTTCATTGTTACTACGTTCGTTATTGCGCTCATCATTGCGTTTAGAAATTTTGTATAGTATTTTGCGTTTCGGGGTCTTTAGTTTTTCGGTAAAGAAAAGAGAGTCGCGATTAAGTAAAAGAAAATTTTATCTTTAAAGTCCTCATTTCATCGCTTAGACAGAAACGCGCATTGTAATTGCGGTATTAATCCAGTTAGTAAATTGTTCAGTCTGTATCGAAATAGATAAATAAAGTAAAAGTTGATAGTAAACTATATTCGAGTCCAAGTAATAAACCCAACAAAAACTTCGACGACTACCGGAGC
Source organism: Bombus vosnesenskii (assembly GCF_011952255.1). NCBI lineage: Eukaryota > Metazoa > Arthropoda > Insecta > Hymenoptera > Apidae > Bombus > Bombus vosnesenskii. Next base: position 10,682 of record NW_022884313.1, on the reverse strand, counting down.
AGCTGAGGTAATGGCGCCAGACAGCACCTACTGCTCAAGGTAAGAAAATTAATTTTGTAAATTTCCTTCTTCTCTGATAATTTCGTTGCCCTCGAGAATCGAATTAGAACTTCTTATCATCGATCTCGTTTTATTTTCGTGAACGGTTTTGAAGATAGTATCATTGTTTAAACTTTGAACAAAGGAGTTGTCCGCTGTGTCGGCTTGTGCGAACGGTGTTTTCAGTTACTGAAATACTGATCTTCGCATTCCTCCTCCCATTGTTGGCAAAATATTGCCCGTCTTTGGGCAAGGCTTGCGAAATCACACGAGTCCCACACAGAAAGGACTATTAAATACATCGTCGGGCTCAATCGAAAATTAAGAGTAATACCGGCATTGCTATTAACCGATATTCTTGCCATCATTGCATGCGATTGTAAGAAAGAAATAACAGAACAATTTCCCTTCGAAAATTTAATCAAAGAATCGTTCTAACGGCATACTACAGCGAAATTAAAAGAGAAGAAGTCAAACGTAAAAATAAATTTATATAAAACAACGAAAAATCTCACATTCCTATCCAATCCAGCAACGCTAAAATATATATATATATCCGGCTAATAAAATATATATAAAGGCAATAATCTAAGCAATTCTACATTCAAATAAAAATCCGTTCAACGAGGACAAATATTTATTGTTCCCAGCTTTAATCCTCTCCCGTGCCAGTATCCCTGCACATAGCAGGTTAGCCGAAAAGTGGAATTCGTTTACCAGTTGCATTAAGCGTCAGTTAACGCTACCCATTAAACGAAAAAAAATAATAGAAAATATATTTTGAAATAGTCCTTAGACTATTTCTGGTGGCAGCAACTACCGTATCAATTAGTAATCTAAATCAGTATTACAAACGCAATAATATCAATTCAGTTTATTTCCCTTCAGATTAAATTCAAACTCAAACGAAAAAAAAAAAAAATTCAGTAAAATTTAAATTTAAAATTTGATCGATTTCAATAAACCAATACGTAACAGATTAGTAGATTAAATTTTTGGTGGCAGCGGTGGGATACGCTTCACGGAGGATTAAAGTTGGTTTAAACGGTTCGATACGCTCCATAGAAGATTAAAGTTGTCACGCTTGTCAATAAAATATATATTTAAGAAACAATGGCGACTGTAGTGGAATCGTTTGACGAAGAAATGGTTTTGACATTGTCGGAAAAGCTTAAAGCATGGGATGCGAATTTTCGCGATATGAGTGCAAAACTCGCCGAATTACAAAGCGGTTTATTCGAACTTAAAACAAAACAGGAACCTAAAACACCCATATCGCCGCCGACAACGCAACAAGAAACGGTCCAGACGGGTGGACATACCCAGCCAATTAAGCTAAAAGACGCGATCGAATCGGTGCCAGTGTTTGACGGATATCGACCATCGGTATTCCATTTTTTAAGAGCTTGTGAACGCGCGCGAAATATGATTCCCAGATATCAAGAACCTCAATTGGTAAAATTGTTAGTAAATAAGCTTCGTGGACACGCGTTCCTCGCCATCGAAGACACGGAATTAATGAGTTTAAATGATTTCGGAAACAAATTAAAGGATCTATTCGGCCCAAAGAAATCTCTTAACGAATATAAAGGGAAATTAGGAACGATATTTCAACGACCCGGGGAAGACATATTAGACTATATGGATCGCGTTAGAAATCTTAGATTGGCAATAATGGATGGAGAAAGAGGCGACTACGGCATCATATCCCCCGACATCCAAGATACTATAGATTGGGAAACGAGAGAAGCTTTCGTTAAAGGACTTCCGAACGAGGTATATGTACGAGTAAAAATAGCAGGGTACCATACTTTAGAAGATGCGTATCGTCAAGTCGTCAAAGCAACACACGAATTGAGACAAATAACCGATAGAACGCGACCCCATCGACCGACACCCTCGAACTATTACAGACGCGACAACGCACGTCCTTCGAACACTAACAACAATATCAGAAACAACCGCCAAGATCGAAGGTCGGTACCTTCATCGCAGAATGTTTCGAATACTACTAGACAAAATATCACGTGTAATTATTGTAAAAAACCCGGGCATTTAGTGAAAGACTGTTACAAATTTAAAGCCCGAGTAGATGCCGGATTAATCGTACCCTATGCTTCGAGACCATCGGGAAACCAAACACGTCCTTCGGGAGAATGGGGCGAGCCACGAAGGAACGATACACCGAATCGCCCAAGAGTACAGGCGGCAACCAGGCGACCGGCGCCGACGGCAACAAACAGAACAAGGGCAGCCATCCCCGCGAGATCGACTCCACCACCCATAACGAGAGACAGAGCGAACGCAATTGTAATATCGGAATATATTAAAGGTGTAATTTTGTCCAATTAATTATAATTTATTAATAATGGATTGAAAATACAGATATTAGTTAGACAGAGAAACGATGTTTGATTAACAGGAAAACTAAATGCAACGCTCGTATTTACAACAAATAACTTGACAACTATTTGGTAACTCTCTCTCTCTCTCTCTCTCTCACTAGCAACTCTAACATTCGACAACACTCGCAATTCAATTCTAACGACTCTATGCTTCGACGTCTCGATCAACTCTGATTCTCGCAACACGCACACTTTTCGATTCGCCTTGGATAGCGAAACCGTCCTTCTTCTAACGTTGTCTATTGTTTCCCTCATACCTATGTAAGAACTACCAACTACGTGCCTTTAGTCACGTAGGCACTCTTAAATGTAAACAAACTACAGAAACACGACGTACACGGTTTTTCTATTTTCAGCCGATCTCCAATCAAAAGCTATTCTACGATATTACACAATGCCGACTATGAGATCGAACGAACAACCACTAAATACTGTGGGGGAATCATCCCACAACCAAACAAGGTCACAGACAGAGAATCCAGAATCTCAAGACAAAAGGGAAAGAGTGAAGCACAAGCAACCGGCGAAGGAAAATCATCAAGAGTTGAATTCAGATTCGGAAGGCGACCTTTCCGAATTATTTCAGTAAAATTTAACGATTCCCCAACGACCCCAACTGCACGAATAGTTTCCCCAAATCTAAAAACTAAGACGAGTTTATTATTAGACTCTGGATCGGAAATCAATATTATCAAAAAACCTGCTTTACCCGACTCAGCCATCCTCGACGAGAAAGAATCAATTGAAGTGCGAGGAATTACGGCAACGAGCCTGGTCTCCATAGGGCAGACGGTAATACAGGTTGCGGGCCATCCGGTTATTTTTCATGTAGTCGATGATTCATTGTTAATCGATCAAGACGGAATCCTAGGATCCGAATTTTTTGCAGGTTGTAAAGCTCGTTTAGATTATGAGGAAAAACATATCAAGTGGGGAAATATTTATATTCCCTTCGATACTAGAGAAAAAATAATTATACCGAAGCGAAGTTCAATAACGTGTACAATTAATATTGCTAATCCAGAGATAAAAGAGGGATTTATTCCAAGAATCGAGCCGAGCAAGGGAATCTATTTTGGTAATGCAGTGTGAGGAATTATAAAGGAAAAGGTTATATAAGAGTAATAAATACTACTTCAAGAGATTACGAATTTACAACACCGACGATGGTAATTAAAGAATTTGAAAATCCCTCCTCGCTTCCTAGGACAGCGCGTAATACAGTTCTAAAATCGAAGGAAAGTAGATACGAAAAAATAAATGAGTTACTACGACTCGAACACTTGAACGAAGAAGAAAAGGAAAATGTTAAAAAGTTGATTCGTAATAATCAAGATAGGTTTCATATTCCACGAGATACATTGGAAGCAACTGAAGTTCTGGAACATAGAATAATTACAACGGATAATATACCAATTAATACTAATCAGTATCGATATCCACCAATACATCGAGAAGAGATAAATCGACAGATTCAAGAATTACTAGATACAGACGTAGTGGAACCATCAATATCTCCATATGACTCCCCATTATGGATTGTGCCCAAAAAACCCGATTCGCAAGGAAATAAACGCTGGAGATTAGTTATCGATTATAGAAAATTGAACGATAAAACGATTGGCGATGCCTTCCCACTACCCAACATTACAGAAATATTGGATCAATTAGGAAGTGCAAAATATTTTTCCATGTTTGACTTAGCATCAGGCTTTCACCAGATCCGTATGTCACAGGCAGATGCCCACAAAACTGCATTTTCGACACCATACGGACATTTTCAATTCAAAAGAATGCACTTTGGATTAAAAAATGCCCCAGCAACATTTCAACGTTTGATGAACTCAGTATTATCTGGTCTGCAAGGAATAGAACTATTCGTCTATCTGGATGACATAGTGATTTATTCCAGGTCTCTCCAAGAACACGAAATTATATTTAATAAATTAATGGAAAGACTGAGGACAGCTAAATTACGATTACAACCCGATAAGTGCGAATTTTTACGACACGAGGTGAATTATTTAGGACATATAATTAGTGAGGACGGCGTGAAACCCGACCCAAAGAAAGTCGAAGCCGTATCAAAATTTCCACGACCAAAGAGGGCGAAAAATATCAAACAATTTCTGGGACTAGCAGGATATTACAGAAGATTTATACCCGATTTCTCCAAGGTCGCGAAACCATTGACAAAACTACTAAAGAAAGATACTCCCTTTAAATGGACAGAAAATCAAGAAAATGCATTCAATAATTTAAAGACAGCGTTAATGACGAAACCCATTCTACAATACCCAGACTTTTCTAAACCCTTTAACCTTACTACAGACGCATCAGGATATGCAATAAGCGATGTACTGAGTCAAGGGCCAATCGGAAAGGATTTGCCGATTGCGTATGCCTCAAGACTATTAAATTCCGCCGAACAAAATTACTCTACCATAGAAAAAGAGTGTCTGGCAATTGTTTACAGCGCAATGCACTTCCGACCGTATCTTTACGGAAGAAAGTTTACCATCGTAACCGATCATAAACCTTTAGTGTGGATGCATTCTATCAAAGATCCTACTTCGAGAATTTGGAAATGGAAATTAAAATTATCTGACTTTGAATTTGATATTGTATACAAAGAAGGCAGGGCGAACGCAAACGCAGACGCATTATCTAGGAACCCTCCGGAAGTTTATTTACCAATCAAAAAGAGAGAGGAAGTCTCACCGATTCGCTATCCTGTCTCAAAAAGATTCGAAATAGATACGTCAACGGAAAACTCTCCCATATTCGAAGCCAAACCACGCGTCTTACCTCAATCCACTGATCTTACAAAACAAGGAAAAATTTCTACTCGAAAGCATCTTACACTGGAAGAAACACCCGTAAAATATTCTGACGAAGCACTAACCGAGCTCGATGTTAATATAGATAGAGAAATAACTGATCGAGGAAAAAGGCGCATGGACGCAACAGGCGAGGGAGAGCCCCCTGCTGTAATTCCAGAACTAACTCAACAACGAGAAAAGGATACGCATGTCTCAAAAAGATTCGAAATAGATACGTCAACCGAAGACTCTCCCATATTCGAAGCTAAATCACACGTCTTGCCTCAATCCAGTGATTCTAAAAATCAAGGAAAGGGTTTTACCCGAAAACATTTTACAATAGAAGAAACCCCCATAAAATATTTAGACCAAGCATTAGCAGAAATCGATGTAAGTACAGATAGAGAAATAACCAATCGAGAAAAAGAAGACACAGATACAGCAAGCGAAAAAGAGACCTCCACTGTAATTCCAGAACTAATTCAACAACGAGAAAAGGACACGAGACCTACGATAATTGCGGAACTAAGAATTTCAGAAACCCGAGACTCAATTGCGAGAGTAAATGACCATAAAGTAGTATTTATAGATATACATGGCAATCCGATAGATAAAGGAGCCTTAGAAATGAAGGAAACGGGAAAATTGCCTCGTTATGAAGATTTAATGTTAGAAAAAGCAAGATTGAATTACGATTCTGGAAAATACATTGTATTCCTACCGATAAAGGAAAATAGAAATATTCCAATAACACCAGAAAATTTATTAAACTCGCTAAGATCTCTATTAGACGTAGTAAATGAAAAACAATTAACTTCGTTCAGCATTAGCAAAGGAAACTTGGAGGAAATACCCTGGCGATATACAATCAGAAAATTAAAGGAAATATTTATGGAAAAAACCTTATCCATCACCATTTGCACTGGGGAAGTAATTACTCCACCTGTGGAAGCGCGGAACAGCATAATACGAGAAAACATGAATCAAGCGTAGCAGGACACAAAGGAATTACCAAAACTTATCAAAGAATACGACAACACTACTATTGGGAAAATATGAAAAGGGAAATTCAAGATTACGTAAGAACATGTAAGGAATGTCAATTGAAGAAACTCACAAGAATAAAAGCAAAACAACCAATGGTACTTACAGACACACCAGGTAAAGCGTTCGATAAGGTTAGTATGGATATTGTAGGTCCATTACCAAAAACCCAAAAGGGAAACGAATATATATTAACTATCCAAGACTTATTAACAAAATACTCAATTGGGATTCCACTAGGAGGAATCTTTTCAGCCGAGATAGCGGACGTTTTTGTAAAGCGATTTATTTGTCGTTTCGGGTCACCGAGAGCTATTCTCACTGATCAAGGAACGAATTTTACATCCTCACTAATGAAGAAAGTAGCAAAGAGATTCCGCATCAAACAATATACCACAACGGCATATCATCCACAAAGTAACGGTTCAATCGAAAGATCTCACCACGTGTTGATAGAATATCTCAAATTATACATTGAAAATTCCAAAAATTGGAACGAATGGGTAGAATTAGCTATGTTTTCCTATAATACCTCTGTACACGAAGGAACGAAATTCTCCCCGCACGAATTAGTTTTTGGACATCTAGCCAGGGAACCTACTGGTGAAGTAATAATCGAAGAGAACATGGAACCAACTTATGCAGAATATCTCGAAGATCTGTTCGATAAAATTAACACCGTACAACGAATGGCAAGAGAAAATTTGATAAAATCCAAACTAAGATCAAAAGAATATTACGACCGACGAATCAACCCCTAAGATTTTAAAATAGGAGATTCGATATATTTACTAAAAGAACCCAGTAAAGGAAAATTCTCCGATCAATATACTGGACCATACAAAGTGCTAGAAATCTTGCAGAACCAAAACGTCAAGATCGAAGTAAAAGGGATTCCGCGAACGGTGCATTTAAACAAGTTAAAACTAGCGCATAATCGAAATAAGCAATCTATAAAGCGATTTCAGTAGGCAACGTAGTGCGATAGTATATGTTATAGTGCTGTTCGTCGAATAATACAGATATCGAACACCTAAAAGGAAAAAGGAAAATTATTATATGTGTTTCAATTATTGCTTAAATATAAAACGTGTTAACTCAATGAACAATTAACTAGTGAAAGTGAAAGTTACCTTGTTAACAAGTGATCAACACACAAGAAAGTGTACGTGCAAGTATAGGTTATGGATCGTTGTTCGTGGAACACAATGTATGACAGCTACCTAAAATAAGTGAATAAATTAGTTTCAATTGTCTCAGTGCAAAATACAAGGTTACTAAATGTTATAACTATATTACGGATAAATCAAAAGGAGGTGTGACACTGTTCGTCGAACAATACAGATAGCGAAAACCTAAAAAGAAAAAAGGGAAAATTATTATGTGTACTCCAATTATTGTTTGAATATACAACGTGTCGATTCAATAAATAATTAAAAGAGGGAAAGTGAAAGTTACCTTGTAAACAAGTAATCATCATACAAGAAGGTCTACATGCAAAATAGGTTATGGCTCCCTACTTGCGGAACACCATGTACCAGCTGAAAATAAACGAACGAATTAACTTCAATTGCCTTAATGCAAAGAGCAGCATCGCTAAATGTTATAACGGTGCTGTGGAGGCGTGGCACTGTTTGTCGAATGACACAGATAGCGGAAACTTGGAAAAAGAAAAGAAGTTTATTACGAGTGCTCCAATTACTGTTTGAATGTAAAACGTGTTAGTTCAACGAATAACGAAAACAGTGAAAGTGCAACTTACCTCGTGAACAATCAATCACCATACAAGGAAGTGTACATGCATGGATTTCGCAGATTAACAAGAAGAAATAAAATAGCTGATAAATATAGAAAGTGGTTAGAAAATAATTAAGATAGATTAATTGAGAGTTAGTAATAAATATAACCGGAGTAAAAGGATATTTTATTATGTATTAATCTACGTAGTATTGTTATATTATTATATCTAACATGTAGAAGTGGATTTTGTAATGCACAATAGCGGTCGCACACACAATGCATTATACACATATTAAATTAAATGAATTAAACAGTACCTTTATAGCCACAGATAGAAGACGATTGAAGGCAACCGTAATAAGTATCCAAGGCATATCGAAGAATTGGATGACGTTGTGGGAATGATCCAGCTAAGTGACGCAGCATCGAATGAGTAGAATCTGAAGAATTACAGACAATGTTAATCTAATAAATAAATTTTAACCACTAATAAGGAAACTAATTCATATCATACATAAAATAATAACAAATAGCAAGTACATGCAATAATAAATTAATAGGGAAAATAAGGAAAGGTCAATAAACACAGAAATAGGTTAGAAATTACAATGTCAATCTAACAAATAAATTTTAATCACTAATAAGGGAACTAATCCATATCATACATAAAATAATAACAAATCGCAAGTACATGCAATAATAAATTAATAGGGAAAATAAGAAGGGTCAATAAACACAGAAATGGGTTAGAAATTAATCAAGATAGACTAACTAAATATTAACGAGAAGACATGACTGAACTCGGTGCAAAGGAATAAAGTTATGCCACACGAAAATAACTGGTAACACAGTACACAAACCATTAACTAAATTAAACGAGACTTATATAAATGCAAGTCACGTATAATCAAAACAAGGACTATTGAAATTCGGTAACAATACAATCCATGCTATCACATTAAGGTAGCACACGGTATTGACACACACAATATCATGAAACACAAAACAATATTACAAAAACACTACTAAATAAAATTATAGTGAGTAACAATTAATTAGCTATTTCAAAAACACGTTACTGTTGACATTAAACCAACGCCATACCAAAGAGACACGCGAGCGGCCATGTTGAAAAATTCGTCGCGCGCACATACAAATAATAGCCAATACAATGTAATACAGCATCATAATAGCAATGTTAGGTACTAATAAAAAAAAAACAAAAAAAAAGGAGAGAGTTAAGGAAAATATATATAGTAAATAACAACTAACATAATCATAACATATTATATATATTATATTATATACAGAGATACAGTATTCATACAAGGAACAGGTCCGAATGAAACATATATATAAAAAAATAATATAATATATATATATATATTAACTATTTTTGTATGTGTGTACAGTACTGATGGCGAATTCATCAACCATTCTCTGAACGACGGATGGAAGAACATGTAGGTGTTGTCCAGACGTTTCATGAGGAATCCAGAGAGCATTTCGAATCTCTGCAGAAAATCCTCCCATGCACGATCGTTTACAATAATCTGACTCATCTCGAAAGAAATTTTTTTTTTAGTTCAAGGAATAGCAATCCGCACCGTAGAACTGTAAAGCACCTGTACGCCACTCACGAAATCAAATACGTTTGCTATCCACCTGTAAACAAACAACATCTATAACTATACATATAATCTTCACTTATATTTACCAATATATATACACGCATGTTGTAAAGTAGGTGATATTTATAACACTCACTTCCATTGATAATGCAAGTGACTCATAAAAATAAGCTGTCATATTTACCATTCCACGCACATATATATATATATATATATATATATATATATATATATATATTCGAAGACAAGGTACATTTGTAATATTTATTCCTATTGATGATATAACAATAAAACAAATTCATTTATACTACTTACCAATACGTACGCATATATGTATATAATTATAACCCAAGTAGTATTCATAATATTTATTTTCACTGATAACAAGTACGTAAAACCTAAAGTAAAACAAAAGTTTTAACAATAAAAAAAAGGGGGGGAGAAGAAAAAAAAGAGAAGAGGAAAAAAAGGAAAGAAAAAAAATATAATATATATATAAAAATATAAAAATTTTCTTTTTCTATAAAAGGTTATTCTTATTTCCGATAAACTCGAAAGTAAAACGACAAATGACAACATTATACCATGACCTTACTGGCCACGAGACCACGGAAAGAACTAACAAGAGAACAGCTTTAAAGCAGCCGACTTACCGCCCGACGAATTTGCATACACCATAACCAAAACCCAGGACACATGGCTTTGATCGCAGGAGAAGCGGTCCATATAGTCAAATGCATTCCGGTACAAGTAAAGGTACGACATACAACAAAATGCTACTCGGAACTACCCGTTTGGCAAAGGAATCGCACCACAGGAACTCCGCCCGGACGTGCGCCAAACGTGGCGATATTCAGCACCATCGTCGTTGGCCACGAGCGGAATGTATACCCAAAAGACCTCGATGCACTACGGGACCACGTCATGTTCCCGGCAGAAAATCTGCAGTCTTGAACGCATTGGCCAGAGGAGCAACAGGAAAAACAATCGTCCCTGGAACA
>NW_022884312.1:0-35732 GCF_011952255.1 Bombus vosnesenskii | reverse complement strand
TTTTGTCCGACTCGATAAGTCGATTTCGAACAAACTTTACTCTTTTCTTCTTCTTCTTCCGGATGTCTTTTCACTGTTTCAACAGGATAAAACGGAAATTGGAAAAATAACAAAAAAAATCGCGGATCGCAACGACTCTCGTGATCCTGTGATCCAAATCCAGGACACGTGCTCGATCTCGATCGTCACAATGATCTTGGGTGCACGGATCCTCGATTTTTCGGACGCCGCGCTACATCGTCGTTTAAAAGGGGGCACGCACCGACTGTTCGCCGCGTGGACAATTAGCGGGGCTTTATAGCGTATGCAAACGAAAGCGGAGCCCCACCAGCGTCGTGTGTGCGGCTATTGGACGATGACTTTGGTTCCCGTGGATCGTCCCGTCGACAGCAACGCCGAAGTCGAAGACGTCACTGGAGAACTGCGGGGATTTTACGATTCCAAAGAGCCGCTTCTCCTGCTTCACCGCGACCGTTGGGTTTTCTCGTGACTCGTTTGCACGCTTTTTTCCCTTCTCGCTCTTCTCACTACCATCGCAATCTTCCTTCTCCCTCGTCGCTTTGTCGCGACACGTATACGCGACCGGAAAGCGAGAGACATAAACTGGTGACGCGCAGGTGAGTGTACCTGCCGAGAACGTTGCGACGTTGTTGCATGGTTTGATATGTTTCCTCAAACTGTGTTTGGTTAACTAACTTAATTCGCCTGTTGGTGACTCATGGAAATTTGAGTGATATTACGAGGTGCAGTTGCGGAGTATTTGGAGTGAGAATTTGTGAATTTCCTGTGTTTCACCATGTTACGTATGGTAATTTACAGTGTTGTTTGTATAGTATAGTACAGATTGGAAGAGATACAATAATAAGCAGACAGCTAGGCTGGTTAATTGATCAGGAATATTAATTGAGTATGAATTGTTTAGAAGGAAAAGAAAAAAGTATAATTCTAAGTTGCTTTGCTGCGTACATTGGGATTTATGATATACGAAAGATCGATTTCTTTCAGGTAGGAAAGAATGATTATAAAATAGAAATTATTACGTAATTTTTAGTATCGCAGGTTTACCGTGGTATTGAATTCGGCTAATGATATGTGAACTGGAAAAACAATGATCATGTGAATCAAATGTTGATTATCCATCCGTCGAAGCGTTAGTCAGATATCGTGTAACTGATAGTTCCTTGAGTGGTTTTCAAAGTCGAACGATGAAACAATTTGAAATAATCGTTCCATTATCGACGAAATGAACGAATTTATCTAATGGGGCTCGTTAATTTATTCGACTTTTAATATTAATTACTAATTGTTATAGAAATTGATTTAACAAATTTGATATAAATTGATTTACCATTAATTAATCGATGGTAGAAAAGAGACGTTGGAAAATGAGTAATATGTAGCTTTAGTTTTACAGATTTTACAAAATAAATGTTACTATTTAAGAAGAAATAAATTTGATGGGGTAAAAGCTATATGGAAATATACTAACGACTTAACGAATTTAAATTTAAAGGACTTTAGAAACAAAGAAACAGAGACAAACTTTAGTTCTCGATGATACTTGACACGTGAATTGATTAACAGCTTGTCTTGCGTGATTAAATTTAATAGGATTAATTGAAAAGTTCGTATACCGTGTGTGAATCATGATAAAGTTGGTTTCATCGTAATTCACACGGTACTCGCAATGATCATTCAATCGGCAATTTTATTGTTCCAACATCACATCATTTACTTATCTTCGACTTGTACAATTCCCTGTGTTTTACGCAATTCTCTTTTTTATCCATCATTTTCTCGCATAGCACTCGAGTAAAAGCGAATCAACCGTTCAGTGAACCATACTTTGTTTCACTATGTTTCTTCACATGGTAAATGTTTTTTGATATCTTTTCCAAATTGAAATTCTACGGTTCTTCGGTTTGTTACATTGTGAACGAAAAAATCAACAGATATATAGAAGAATATCGAGGTTAATCGCATCGACATTTTCAAATTTTATAACACTCAATTTTAACTTTCTAATAATAACTTTCAAATTTTCAAATTGTCGAACTTCTAAATTTCCGAATTTCCAAATATTCCAGTTTCAATGCGCTCGAAGTTCCAAATCGTCGAAGTTCCAAATTTCCAAACTTCGATATCGCCGGAGTTCTAATTTTTTGACCTTCTATGTTTATCCGAGAGATAAAAAAATTATGATCGGATAGTGTCGATTATGCCAATCGAGGATTACAAATTTTCTATTCGTGCGACCTTCGACGCCGAAAATAAATGAGCGCGATATTTTCCGTTTTTATCTTCCTCGAGCCGCAGTTAATTAAATCAATTGTCACGAAAGAACACGGTAGTTTTTCTGATTCCCGAAACAAAATAGCCCCATTGATAGCTTCAGGCAAATTCGCTGAGTAATGAAATCTACTCGCGAAACACGGAGACGCAGGGACTTAACCGTCAAAGATATTTGCTTCAGAAACCCGATACCCTTGAAAAAGAAAAAAAAGAAGAGAATTACATGTTATATACGCGAGATGCAAGATCGCTCTTACGATCTTTCTTACGCAACGGAACAGTTTGAAAACGAAGTTTGAATTTCGCGCGTATTCCAGTAAAGGGTTCCTCCTTGAAAATTCGCCAAAAGAAATCGAACGTGAAAGATTTCGTGAACGCGAAAAGCTATTCAAATTATTCGTCGATTTAATTCTCGAAATTCGTTGATAAATATTAATTATATTTTATCGCAGTGGAGGATAGATTTCGTAATAGACGCGCGAAGAAAGACGTTTTATCGATATTTATAAGAATTATAAGTCATCGTCTTGCGTTGATCTAAGAGGAAATCTAAAACAGAGGTATCTTCCTGCGAGCGGTTTGAACAAAGTTCATAAAACGTTCTTTTTCGTTGGTTACAACGATCTTCTGCAAATTCGAAGATTGTCTCGGTTGCTGCAGTATATGTTGTTTCTAAGATTTGTCGATAAAAGCGCTAAATCATCGGGATTACTTATAAGTAACATACCTGTATCATTCCGTTTGATAGGTCTGTTCAACGTGTGTCGCGAGATGTTATTATTACCATAAACAGATAACGATTTTTGCTGACATTTTTTCAAAATTACGTCATCTTGTAGAGCATAGAAAATGGGAACAATCGGTATATCGCGCTGATTGATCTTGTCATTTTTGTTCGTCTGTATCATAAATTAACGTTAGAAGGCATATAGTATCTTTTTTCTTTCGCCTTTTTTTTCTTTTTCTTTTTTTTTTAGGAAGGAGATTTCTCTTTTCTGTTGCAGGATAGTGCATAATTAATACTTTTAATAAATCCATTTTTATGCATACAATAGCTTTTGCCTGACTTTATAAAGACGTTATGAAAGTACGCACTGTGATTCTCACAGAAGACGTTCCTTTAATTACTCGATCGACAAGGTGATTATTAGCATGTTGTTATTCAGGGTCGTCAATTCTACGTTGCGAATATATAGGTATTTCTGATATCAATAACTCGTTATACTCGTTATGATTTGTATCCAATTTTCGTTTCATTATTTCCTCGTTATGTACAGTTTGTTTATAATTACTATGCATATCTACAGATTATCGTCTGTAATTGCTTGATATTGATTTCAAATTTTTATCGAAGTACAGTCATTCTTTATTTAATTTTGTAAATATTTATTATTTTGTAAATATTTTAATCCAACTCGGAAGAAAAGTATTCTGTTCTGATGCTGCACGATGAATAAATTATTTCAGCAACTCTAGTGCGTTTTGTTATTTAACAAAATCCAAAAGGTGCACACGCCAAGATCATGGAAAGATACATCGTCGTTGATCGTTCTTATAAAATTTGCGTGCATGATAGCACCGATAATTTTGCGACATGACAACGCAACATGCCCGGGGATTCGTCTACATGTCGTACGTACACACATAGGACGACAACATTTGCATTCGTAATCGCAGCTATAAACGGTGCTTCACACATATCGCAAACTTCCTTATCAGCTCTTCTGAATAAAATCGAAGAGAAGATTTGATGATTCACGATAAATATAAAGTTTAAGTCGGAAGCTTGTCGTTGAAGAATTGAAACACGTAAAATACTGCTGTTTAATTTCGATATCATTTCTTTTTAATTATTGCTGCCTCGACTATTTGGACAAGCTACAGATCATTAAGAAATAGACTTATACCGCTTCCAAAATAATTATGATTACGCGATTATGCTATTCCATTTATTAACGATGTTTCAATTGATTCAAACGAACGAATATTCTAAGAGTGAAATTATAATTCGTTTATAAATAAAAGTTTTACGTTAAAGTACACGTAAGTCTCTCGTTTTATCAATTTTTGTCGAAAAATATACTTACATCACTTTTAAAATAAACGCTTCAGTTAAAAGTGGAAAGAATTCTGTTAAATACGAAGATACGTGTAACTGAGGAAATTTTGTCGAAATAAAATGTGCATATCTGTTAAAATGAATAATACTTTGATATTTTTGAAGTTACAATAATATACGAAAAGATTCCTAAAATCAAATAAAACAACAACTTTGGTGTGATGTTATTAAATCGAACACCGCGGGTATAAAGATAAGATTAGTTTTATGGATTTTATATAATATAAGCGTATTAATATTTTCAAAACATCTAAAAGTATGGCAAGAACACGTATTCAATTCCAAAATCAAATAATTTCTATTGCGTATAATGAAAAAAGAAAGAAAAAAAAACAAAAATTGTGGCTTATTACAGTCTTGCTGTACAGTATTCAATTTTAAAACTGCCCCGTAAAAAATATAAAACGTAATTTATCCTGCTTTTTCCCTATAATTTTCATAGGTAATATTCGTGGAAATCAGAAACTGGTTAGACATCGCGATGATGCATAAATTAACGATCCATGATATGAAAGATTGATTTTAGAGAGAGAAGTTATTAAGAGAACATGTTGCTTGCCAGCTAGGAGGAGCACCTCGAGGAAAAGCGATAATATTTAAAATTAGATTAAATTCAATTAATGTTTAATGATCTTCGAGTAAATAAAATATAGTTCAGGCGAATTTTCCGACGTTAAAATGTATGTTTGATGTTGATTGCGGAAGATAAAGTTTTATTGTCTAATAGCTGTTTGGAAAGCAATTATGCCTGCAAAACACGAAATTACTATTTCGTGTAGACGATTGCACAATTTGCCATTCCTGCAAATTATTTCGTCATGTGTATTAATTTCTATTTCGGGATCTCTTTCTTCGAAGATTTTTATAAATGCAAGAGCGAAACTCGATGATTTTTAAGAAAAAAAACAGCTTATATCAACGTTATCAACAGTATAATCTAATATTAATAATTTTCATAATTCAATATTCAATATTTAATATTGTTCTCTCTCTGTCAGCTCTTAGATACATTTCCAGATACGTCACAAACATTAGCGATATAATTTAATGAAATTTCAAAATATCTTCAATAGTACAGATAATATATTCGTAAAAAAAATTCGAATACTTTTTTGTAAGTCTTGAAACTCGATACGACTTGAAAGATTCGGTATTCCCATCCCTGTAACTGGAATTTCGTTACATGCGAACCATCGATCGTGGTTAGACACAACGAGCCGAAACGATTTTTGCGTGCTGTCACATTCGGTTTTATTCATCGGAAAGCTGTTGACCTTGAAAGCAATGGACGCCCAGGGAAAGTCCGTGGTTCCCAGCGAATCGAAGAGCAACTCACAGGCAAGCAGCGACCGAAGAAAGTCGGCCAAGTGATTACCAGAAGCCACGAAGACGAGTTTGAAACCGGTTCATTGAAGAACGAATGAAAATGGAAGAGTGGCGAAAACATGAGACTAGATAAGCCGTGTGTACGACCGATGAAAGAAATTCAGGTAAAATTTCATTGGCAAACCGCAACTATCCTTGATACGAACTTTTCCTTGCCGAATTATCGATTTATTTGTCATTTTTACGTTCTTCCTGTTATGTCATTTCATTTTATTTTATTTTATTTGTAATTCTTAAATCAAATTCTTCAAATTTATATTCTTTACTATTTCTAGGCTCTAGTAAACATCGTTTATCCTTGCATAGTCGTATTTTGGAAATTTGTATTTTATTGATATCGTTGCATTTTGAAAATTGTTGCTCTATTAGCACCGTTATATTTTATCTATAGATTAGAAGTTGTTAATTGTCCATTTTCACGAGCAATTAGAAAGATAATAACTTTGTAAAATGTTTTATATTTTTACGAATTCCTTGTGTTTGAGAACTCGATATTACTTTGCGTGTCTCATTTTATGAGTTTAGTTTATTTACGAAAATATCTATTTTTCTCTTGTCCAATAAGTGTCAATTACAATGATCGATGTTACGCGGAACTTCCTAAACCTTGCACCGCTATCAAACCAATGTTTCGAAGTCCAACTTTCGTCCCAAGTTGTGGCAGAATTTTTATTTACCAAGGCCCATTAATGTCGAAATGAGTAGAAAGGTTGGATCTATTGTGGAGTTCAATTCGGAGGACCTTGAAATTTTAAGGCACTTGCGTTTAATAAAAGCGAATCGTTTTATTTGACATCTGAGTTAGCGAATTTAGGTGTTAACGTTTTGTGAGAGCAACCATATAGCGTCGAGGGTTCGATAACCAACACGGTAAATACGAAAAATGAAATTTTGACTATTAGTTGAATCAGAATTTTAAAAGGAAATAGCTATCATTTTACATATCAATTATAAAATTATTTAAATATTTAGAACTCACAGATTAATTTTTTACAATTACCACGAATTACCGATAGCTATGAAGCTATGCTTTCTCATTGCGTGATATGAGACATAATTTTATTGGAAAAGCGGAATCGACTTGACTTTAGGTTTAAAAAGCAACATTAAATTAACATTCGTTCGTGTATAAATTAAAGGTGTTCTCAATAATTCGATGTTTCAACTTGAACACTCAGAACTTACTCATTGTCAGTTTTAGGTATGTTCAGTTTTCAGCGATTTTTCTGGCAACACCATTATCTATCCATTTTCTTTATGTCTTCAGGCAACACTGTTATTTATCTATCTTTTATGTCTACAAAAATTGCAGTCTCTTCACATTTTCGAAATACTTCATCTCTTTTTTTATCGCATTTCCGTTATTTCTGAACATAAATCTTTCTTTTCGTCGTCGTGTTACGCGACACGCTATAATATCGCACGATAATATCGCCGACTAATTTTTGTTACAGATTAATAGTAGCATATCGTAAAGTATCTGCTATTTTCTGTTACGAGAAAGCGCGATGCAATTAGAAATTTTACAATTTTTTTAATATTCCAGAAAGTCCTAATATAAACGATATCTTGACAAATTCCTTGATTTGTTTTTTTTGTAGATAATAATACATTCTAGATAAAGCTTACTAAAAAAATTATTTAAAATTATTTAATTTCATAAAACATTACTCACGTGTAAAAATCTGCGACAAATTTTCGAAACATGGACATCATTCTGTAATCTTCCGTGGATAGATGTTTCCATAGATCAGAATCTTAATGCAGACATCATGCAAAGAAATAAACACACATGTGTAAACTACATACATAAACATGTGTAAACTACAAGAGAGTTCTGGCTAATGACAAGGAAAATTGAACTTTCTAGGAAAAATAAGATATTTGCTTTACGTATGTAAGCGTAAAATATGTTATTAATAAATTATAGCCTAAGTAGCGACCATTCTTTCCCAGTTGACTTTAGAGGAAAATAATGTTATTACCTGCCATTTACACTCTTCTATAAACGGATAAATGGTATGGATAATGTTTTCTACTTAAAATTCTAATTTTTTGTTACGCCTTGGAATAACCCAACGAAAATACGTAAGACCTTTTCCGTTACATTTCTCGGCAATTAAGGAATTTTAGATAAGTCAACTATAAGAACTGAAATGTTATTTCTGGAGTAATTTGAAACAGCGCGTAAATAGAATTGACTGTAATTTGAAAAAAACAAAATTTCAACCGGTTAACGCCTAAAAATAGAGAAATTAGTGGCTATGAACATGGCCGAAAGAACAATGTTGAGAAAGTTAAACGCGAATAACTAATTATATAGTTATACGAATAATATGACCAACTAACGAAGAATTAATAGATGCAGCATCAACGAAGAGGATGATACTATACAGACATCTATTAAAAAAAGGGTAATTTCATGCTTGAAGATTAACGAGAGAACAATGTTGGAGAAATTAAAAACGAACGACGTGTAAAATCAGAAGAATTAAAAGATCAATGAGAAGTAGAATGCATCGGAGAAGATCAAACGATACAGCGTTAATATTATCCCGAAGCACGAATAAAAGAACGGTATTAAAATTGTCTGGAGTTCCAATTTCAAACAAGATCTCGGATTATCTGCAGGAAATCAAGCACAATGCAATTACTTTGCTTATCGGTTGAGAAATTTCTGTATCGCGTCATTCGCCCTTCTCTTGTGACGCAAATCGTGGTATTACGCATGATTACTAATAAAATAAAAATCAGAAAGAAAGACAGCAAGCAAAAATGTAACGATGACGGTGATTATCAGCGCGATAGATCATTCGTTCTACTTCCTGATGTCCTTCTCTACACGATGATAGGCTCGATTTCTATATTTAAAGAAACGCATAGACGTAAGCAGAAGAATACCATATTAGTAAACTGGAAGCTGTAGCAGCCTTTAGAATGGCCAGAAAAGAAGGAAATATACGAGGGACACCGTTCAGTTCCTATGTTGCGGTTTCGTAATCTGTCGTTAATGTTAGAGATAATGTTTATGCTGGTCGTTATCGAATTGTCCGCTTTTGAAACAGACATGACCGTCACTACGAAACAGATATTCCGATTGGCTTGCATAATATGTGTCAGCTCTTACAGCTGCGCGTAATATTTGCTTCTCAGCGTGTCCTTCTTCCTTCGAGTTTCGTATCCATCTGATTTCTCCCGCCGCTTCCATATTTTCTCCTGTTTTTTGGTCATTCGTTCTTCATTTACACGTAGTATTATTCGATCGGTTCTACGACATCTTTCCATTCTTTTCAATCTTCCTTGTTCGTAGTATTTTACGATATCGAGTTTGCTTATTTGGGAAATATAAAATATCTTGACTTTCGTAACTCGATAATTTACAATTTCTCTTTGGTTCGCGAGCTCACGCTAAAAACTGTGACTTGAGAGAAATTGTAAATTAATAGAAAAATGGTAACTTTCCCTCTTTCGAAGTAACTTTATAATTTTCTTCTCTTTGTTCGTTTCTCTGAATTGTTAAATTTCAAGGTATTAGCGATTTCCTTGACTCGAAAAATATTGACAAATTTTCATAGAATTATTTCAACGTCGTGTTCTCCAGGATGAAGCGAAGAAACGTGCAATCTCGAAGGTTTAGATGCGAGACGGTTAACTGTATATCAAGGTAAGAGCCGAAAAGCAATTTGTACGATCGTTTCTTTATACAAAGACGAGAGAAGTGACTCCCATGAATGGATGAAACGACCGCAAGAAAGGCCATCCTGGCTGCCTGGTTCCATTCGCTTTTTACGAATACAAATTTAAGTTCAAGTTCACCGGCGTAAACGATCTTGAAAGAGTTCGACGAAAAGACACGGTTAAATGTTATCTAATCGTCCTTCAATTTCGCTTCGGTCCTACTTGACAGGTATATCATTTTCTTAAGTAACTTCCTTACTTAACTCTTACTTAACTAGCTGATTAAACAATTTTTTCAACAGACTTTTTCCATTTCGAGATGTGTAATAAACCTTAGGTTGTTTTACTTATCTCGCGCTCTGTATCTTTTGCTTTTTAACGGTCACTTTCATTTAACGCCATTTTGCTAGCTATGCTTCCTTTAATTACACTTTAGTTATACTGTTTAGTAACTAAACAGTATTGCGTGTATAGCTTATGGTTAAATAGTTCAATCATCTAAAAAATTGCACGTATCTTTGCTCAAATTCTTCATATTTAAGTCGTAACAAACGTTATTTAACAAGAGCTAACAAACAAGAACGCACAGTGAACGAGCTAATTTTCAAGTGATTAGACTTTGATGTTCTAACGATTTTACTAATCCTCCCTTTTTACCAATCCTCTATTGCTTCCGCGGACGATTATTGTTTACAATTATAATATTACTTACTTACGCGCTGACGATATCATATCGGCATAATGAGATCAAAATTGAACAGCGACTATTTCTATTTTTGTGCATCGCACACCGTACTGCGATGGTAACTTGATAATTGCGAAACAAATTCAGGAAACGTTTGCTACGAAGTAAGAAGTAATAACAAGCAAGAGTAGTAATAATAAGCGAAGGTATCTTCGGTCCGTAATTGAGTAGCATCGATCATCTTCAATGCCAGTCAGATGAATCTCGTCGATAAACGCAAAGAAGCTCGTGTTCATGGTGATACATTTTTCTGTCGCATGGCTGAACGTTGCGTTACTGCGACGCTACGTTGATACTACACCGGCGTTCTCGATAAAAAATCCCCTCGAGCCAGCTTGGATTTTTCAAATGATTCGATCAGTTTTATGTAGTATGCGTATGAATCGTTTTCCTTTACTTCTTGTTCCTTTTTTTCTTCTTCTTTTTTTCTCGAGAATCTCGAGAAATCGTGCAATTAAAGAACAAGGTAGAATCAGTAATTAGTTACCAGGATGACGGAAACGACGTTCTTACGCGTGTCCTTCTTATCCGTAGAATCTGGAATTTCTGATGGAATAATTTTTGTCCTGGCAAAGGCACGTGTCGAAGACAATTGCCAAGTCTCCGTGACGAGTAATTAAAGGATCGTTGATTGGTCCAATTTTAGAACGTTAGAACGCAACAATTACGTGAGTCGTCGGTAAAAAAGGGAAGACGTAGAAATGTACAGCTATGGCGTGCGCGTATGACCCTCTTTTCCGTATACGAAG
Source organism: Bombus vosnesenskii (assembly GCF_011952255.1). Lineage (NCBI taxonomy): Eukaryota > Metazoa > Arthropoda > Insecta > Hymenoptera > Apidae > Bombus > Bombus vosnesenskii. The sequence continues at coordinate 24,763 of NW_022884312.1, read as the reverse complement.
GAATTCTTGACGGGTGTCGAAAACAATCGCGACGTTTTCACGGCGAGTAATTAAAATTTCATCGACGCTAAATACGATTTTAAAATGGATGGTTTGTTTGTAAAAGGAAATAATTTATTGTGGATGAAAGAGATTCGGAGAAGCCGTGCGCGCGAGGAGGACAGTGCAATTCCTCGCGTATGAAGCAATTCCTTGTACAGCAGCGTGCATGTGTGGTCGAAATGTCAACATTCTATAACTGCTTCAAATTGTTCTGAACAAGTTGCATTGTAATTAATCTGTCTTGAAGGCGAATAACAACTCATACGGTGTTAATTACTTGTATCTGCGGCATAAAAACAGGTGACTGTACCGTTGAACGGTACACGTGCATACATGTACGGTACTTACACGTACCTACATGCATGCACATAAGCATATGTCTCTTTGTATGTATGTTTATATTCATGTTTCTTCGTACTCATATCGAATCGTCAAAATAAGGTGATTTAGAATGCAATAAAATTCGATGATCTTAATCTGTGACTAACTTTTAGTAGGACTAACTTTACCTTAAGCACATTTTTAGCTAGTAAAATTAAGTTTGCTTTTATTCGATCGAAATGTACGTTGATATCATGTTAAACGTGTATTAATCGCAATTTATTTACTTAATTATAGAACATTTGAATTTTTTATGAAATCCATATAAACGATGATTAAATGGTTAAAGCTTTTCTGTCAATTACGAAAAATATTCCCCCATATTGCCATCACATTTTTAACAGTTAGACGTTAATCATGACGTATGTAATTTTAATACATTGTATATGGACTGGATATATTGTACATTAATTATTTCCCCTTCGTCCATGATCAATTTTCAGGACATGCCCTGTCCCTTATTTTTGATCAAGCAAGCTTCGACTGACCACATTTCCGAAGTTTGTCGACCGTTCCTCGGTGGGTTCCACCGATGGACGTCAGATAGCTCTTCGGGGTTGTTTTCTACGATTTTCGATAACTGTAATTCCATTTATTCCCTACTGCTATGCGTTTTCAGCCAGGTATCCTTGGAAATATCGAGTTGGACACGCTCAGCTGGCTCATGGATTGATATTACACGAAAGAGGAAAAAGATCAGTTATTTGTAGTATCGACGATTTTTTCCAGGTACGTCGTGAAGAAAACGATCGCGCACGTGGAACAGGAGGAGAGACAGAGACGCGATTTTTCCTTTTCATGATCATGGAAAATTATTGCAATCGATATTGTAAACAAGTCCTGGCGGAAATATTTTAATCAACTTACGATTGGTTAAATAGAGTCTATCAGGTTGAAGCAATTTTTTATCTCGTCGTAACTTGAAAGATATAATTACCATGAGCGATCGCGTGTATTAGTAATAACTATCGTGTATAATTTAATTAGCTTTTAAGTGAAATAATAATTGCAGGGCGGTTTGAGGAAAATTACGATTTTTAATATCTTTGGAATTATACAGCCCTCCTTAGCTCAAGTAATTTATATAACATTTGTTCATTTCTCGAATCATCGCACATGACACGACTTGAGACATCGATATATCTTCATTCTGAGTTAACATTATTCTTTTCTTTTTTCATTCTTCTAAATAATGAAAGTCTAATAACAGGATGTATTGGTATCTCTCATACAAGAATTCTATTGACATTACTTAACTTCCTTCTTATATTCATTAAGACAGGAAAAGATTCAATAACGAAGTTTAGAAAGAATAAAGAAAAAGTTACACACGAGTCAACATATAGCGAGGAATCGATCTCACGAAAGTTCCAATGATGTAACCCGCGAGAGAAAGAAGAAGAAGAAGGAAATAGCGTGCAAGTTCAGGAATCGCCAGCGATCGTATAAAATATTCTATATAACGTTCAACGATCCTAAAATAGAAAAATGTCTTTTGCGAAACTATTGAAATTATTCCAACCCTTGAAAAAATCATTAAAATAATCTTATCTGAAGAATTATTGAAATAATACCCAACTGAAGGATTATTCAAATAATTCCATACTTAAATTATTTCTTACGCCCACTAAAAGCGAAACAGATTCGCTAACAAGTTCAGCGAAGACCAAAGTCAAAGAAAAAGCAAACTCTCCCCCAAAATTAGCAGAGAATCGATCACGCGGCAGTTTTAGTGGCATTAACTGGCATAAAGAAGCAGAGAAAAATGAGATGCAGGTTCACGAATCGCACGAGGATGACGATAGGTCAGGCGATGATATCCTCTCGTCGATACTCGGAGATTTCTTCGCGATTTCGTGCCGTGCCATTCAAATGAATTCAAATGTCTCATCAATAATTCATGAGGCCGGTTATCAAGGTTACAAATCTTAGGCTCGGGTCCTGTGCATCGTCTGTAATGTTTCATGGCACTCGAAAAGATTCTCCATGAGACGTTACAAAATTATATCAATACTAGTAACAACGACAACAACGGCAACAACGGCAACAACGACAACAACGGCAACAACGGCAACAACGGCAACAACGGCAACAACGGCAACAACGGCAACGGCAACAACGGCAACGGCAACAACGGCAACGGCAACAACGACAACAACGACAACAACGACAACAACGACAACAACGACAACAACGACAACAACGACAACAACGACAACAACGACAACAACGACAACAACGACAACAACGACAACGACGACAACAACGACAACAACGACAACAACGACAACAACGACAACAACAACGACAACAATAATAATAATAATAACAACAATAATAATAACAACAATAATAACAACAACAACAACAATAATAATAACAACAATAATAACAATAATACTAATCGATTAAAACTTTTTCTGGAGACATCAACATAGATGAACGATGAAGTGTTGTAATCAGGTGAGAGGCAAACGTTGCGTGCCGGAAATGTGAACGTGTCATCGTTAACGCGGCCGGAGGCCCGTCGTCACAATTTACCTTCCCACTAGGGAGAAACACTTTATCTTGAGTTTCCCTTCGCGGGCTAACCTTGCTGAATTGCTTCAAACAAATGATTTTTTTTTTTGCTTTTGTTTTCCATGGGAATCTAAGGTGGATTTTGAAAGTTGACGAGTTTCGAATCGATTGGATTTTGGAAGGGAAGTAGTGATGCTGTTTCTATTAGTTCCTGGAGAAAATCGTGGAAACTACTTTTTGAGATTTGTACATGTATTTTAGACGTTGATTTTAAAAGACCGATATTTGTTTGGTACATTTATTTTTGAATTTTTATCGGTGGGAATTTACAGTGTTTTCACGATTCTGCTTTAATTTAATTTTTCACGCCGTTAACACGTTAGTTGCCACGGTGGTTATCGGTGACCAACTAGGTAAAATAAATTGAATCTTTTAAAATGGTTAAAACAGGAATTTCACGGATTAAAAAATTGTCAACAACATGAACCATTTAAATAACATCGTTGGAGAAAAATTGTACCTGTCGGGGTTATCTGTATTCTGTTAATGTGTAACAGAAATATATTCCAGTATAACGGTATAAGTTCAGTGTATGCTAATCCAGATCTGCACGCTGGCAGCGTGACATTACAATAGAGCCCCGAAGCCATGGGCCTATGGTATTTATAATTCCAAAAATCCAGTTTGTTTACATCTCGCTGCACCATCTACACAAGGCATATTCCAGAAAAGGCTATTGGTCTGGAAGGTCCTTCAAATTAATTTAGTAGTAGATAATGCTTAATAGGTTCGAAAATCAGGAAAACTAAACAGTAGAGCAGACGTAGAATTTTCCTGGAAGAGTGGAGTGTTTTCCTCCAACAGTGCCAATACAAAATAACACATTACAAAGAATAAACGTTACCTCGTACATCTCAATCTATCTTTTAAAGCAAAATATATAAAAATTGAACGCGTTCAAGAAAATAAACATAACGATAGCTATACAGCATATGGCATATGTCAAATCAAATATAATATATTTTTTAACGTACCAGAATTTCAATAGAATTTTAGCAGAATTTTGCTGGATAATTAGTTTAGACGCGCGGTAGGTTGAACAAAAATTGAAAATCGCTGCATTATATCAATCCGTGTCTAAACAAGAATCACGTATTAGACGTGTAACGTCACGAACAACTATTACAAGTGACCTCAAATTCCCTAGAATTTCTGAAAATATCACGGAGCATTCAGGAGGCATTCTACGACCGGGTTAGCCAAGGACAGGAAGTGTTTCCTTAACGAGTACCGGTGATAAATGGAACAGTTCCAGGGAAATAGTTGCACGATACGGTAAACGTGGTTCGATGGAAGTAATGAGTCGCGTTTTACGTCAAAGTATATCCATCGAAACTGGGTCCATGGAAGTATCAACTAGACGACAGTGTTATACGATCTTTCAGTGAAACTCCATCTGCATCTATTACTTTATTTCATCGATCAATACTCGCTGATCCACTTCTAATAGGACGAAAGAACAAAAAGAATTCTCGCAACGTGTTAACAAGTTTCTATTGGTCGCAGTTCCGTGACTTTTTCCATTATCCAGAATCAATATACCGATAGATGAATATAAGATGAGGAAGAAAAAACTTCGCTTAAATCTAAGATCGAAATGGTTTGACGTAGCGCGTCATTATCGTAACACGATCGGCAAACGCGTTATCTTTGGTTGGTGATTCGTTCTCAGCGATTATTAGCGACGTTTGTAGGTTCTTTTCGTGGAAACCTTGATATAATTTGCCTCTCGATCCGCTTTTTAAACGTTCAGACTATTTATTCGAATGGTTTTTCGTTTCAATCGAACGAGCAACCTTGGTTGATTTAGTGAACGTTTATTAGAGAACTCGAGTAATTATGCGAAAGGAAATTATGCTCGATCATCGTTAGTGTCCGGTTTTACGTTACAATAAATCATGTACCTACTCGAATTGATAATTCTATGAACACAATATCGTGTTTACAATGTTTCCATTCTGAATTACGATTTTCCTGCTTTCAAAAACGATGGAAGGAGAAGATTGAAATTTTCCAGTTTTCGCGTTTCACAGTTCGTTCCATTGTTTCATGGGATACATAATTTACGATAAAATTAATTATACAGTACTTTGTCTTAATTTCATTGGAAATAGCATGTAATGCTTAGTTAACGTCATCGAATCGCGAATGACTCATAAACGTTTCGTTTGGACTTATGTTATTATATTTTAGACAATTTTATTCTATTTCAATTTTTCACAGCATCTAACACCTAAACTGTAAAACTTGAGATATTTTATATCTGAAATTACTTTTCTGTCATGATGTTATTGCAAACGAGAATCACGCAGTTTTTCAAGGACTGATCGGAACCGCGTTCATTTTAGCATGTCACATGCCACGGGGGTCATCGGTCACCGACACTCAACTTGTCGGTGCCGCCATGGAGGTCACCGGTAACCGGAGTGCCAAAATTGGTAAAAATAAAATCAAAAAATTTGAACAAATGTGGATTGTTCATTATCACCATCGTTACTACAACGGCGTGACGAAATTAATACAGTATAAAACATATAAAATAAATTTATTTATACATGAAATATAGACCTATAATATTTCACCGTTACATTTATCGCATAATAAAAAATTCATTATGGCGCCACGGGTAATCCCTGTAAAGCTAGCATTCAACGTGTTCAAAGCTTCTTTCAGTTCGATCAATAGTATTGGCATAAGAATGACGCAAAGGCTCATCGTTGTTGCGTTTATCGAATCAACGAGTTTATATTTATACGTTTTCCGTGATAAACATTTTTTGTTTTTTTCCTCGTCAACCACAGAATTAAAGATTTGTCCAGCTGTTATTACACGTAAATTATGCAAGGCAGTTTATTTTACATTAGGCCTTCGTGTCTGACCACAACAAATTTAAATATATTTATAAATTCATAATAATTTACATAAGTATAAATAGTTTTTATTTGAAAGAATTTTTAATTGATTTGCAAAGAAGAAGATTTAAACCGAAAGATGGTATCAGTAGAGACCGTCTATAATCAGATTTTATATACAAAACGACAAACTTTAAAATTCTCTACGGTCTTTAACGAGGTTATCTCATCCGTTTGAAATTCTTAACAATTAGTTAAAAATATGAAGCATTTAGTAGGGGACCTGTTGCTCTCATCGCTTTAGAATCCGTAAAACTTTCGACCACAAAGTACTTCGTTTGAATAAAAAATCCTGCTCGGTACAGCACTTTACAATTCTACAAACCTCATTTTCTCTACTTCAAACCTATTTTACGCGTTTTTACGTTCTGTATTCGACTTATTTTCCAGGTACACAGTGTCCATGCTTAAAATTTCACACCGGCGCGATGGTAAAAAAATTATTTTATACTGAATCTCGTGTTTTGTTGTTAAAAACTATGGATATTCGTAAAAATAAATTTCACGCGAAACTTTAATTTTTGGAATCAAAAATCATTTTAATCGATCAATAAAATTATGAAAATTGTCCAGAGATTCCAAAATTATTAAGATTAATCTTCTCTTAAAGATCCTAAAATTATTACAAATCAGAGATTTTTAAATCATTAAAAATTGAAGATTCTAAAGTTACTTTATTTATTTATTTACATTTCATAATTCTGCCTTCCGCAGTAAAGCGGACTTCCAGTTACACTTCTGCTTGGGATTCTAACGTTATAAAAAATGATTAAAAGCCTAAAGGCCTAAAAAGTTCTCTGTTTGCTATTTCACTGTTGTATGCTTTCTCACCCTTCGTCCCTAATCGATGAACATCGCTCTAATTCTTTTCTCTCCCTTTCAATCGCACGAGAGAAGCGTCGAAAAACCCACGACCACGAGGGATGAAAGGATGGTTTCAGGGATGGAGATTGGTGAAAGCAGGCCGCGAGGGAAGAAGTGAACCGAGATTGGTCCGATGTTTGTTCAGCACACAACCGTTTCGTATGTAGAAAGCGTTCATAGAGAGGTGGTTGCGCTCCTTTATGCGCATGCCCAATAAAACAATCTCCAAATAATATTCTGTTCTTCGAATTTACTTTTTCAACGTTCCATGCTTACGGGCTATAATTTTCTTAAGACGCTTAAAACGATCTCTTGAGCTTTCGCCTTTTCGGTGAAAACAAGCATTTTTTTATCTCCACTTTAGACTCGAACGCCAACTTCTTGACATATTAAAGGATTTTAGAAGTTTCTTACCATTTTACAGTACGTTCTTGTTGAATTTTTGCTGGATGAAAAAACGCTTATCCGATACTTTTAGTATTTGCCTCGAAGCTGTTTAACGATATTATCCTTTTAATAAAATTTAATTATAACGCGCTTTTACGAAATGATAGCGTACACAGTGACTGTTAATAATTTCTGGTCAGAGCGTAATTTTATTTTGACGTACTTTTTACTTTAATAAAATCCTTCGAATAAAATGTTCCGCGATATTGTATAATATTCTTCTAAAAAAAAAATATATTAATGCTAATCGATGGAACTATTAAAAAGATCGTACAGTTTTTCGAGAATGTTAATAGCCTTCTTGATAAGAAGACATCGCTTGTACTATCTTGGTATGCGTTAAGGGTTGATGGTATAATTTACTATATTTTGAAGATCAAAGTTACGATATTCATAAGAAGTTTACCAAAGTTGTACCTAACGCCGCTTGATTTTATGTGATTATACTTGCAAAGTTCTGTATCGCTTATTATACAGTTTTGTTTTTATTAAAAGAAAAGAAAAATACCTCTCATAGGGTTAGTTTGCATATTTTGGTGGAGACTGGTGAGTATAAGTGTCGTTGTCGTTGAGGGCGATGCACTTGGTTTAAGTAGGCTAATGGGAACTTTCGAGTAGCCATCTTCATAACTTTTCGTATCTCTTGCGAACAGCTTCACAATCTGTATAACATTGCGGCTCTCGATTTTCTACAAAAAACACTAAATACCTTCGAACCGTTTAAACACAGAGTGCAACTGGCAAACTTTCATTACAAGATCAAATTTAATTCCACTTGCCTCGATGGACGCAGGCTATCGTTAATTAAAATCCTCCCACCAATTTATATAAATATATGAATATAATACGAAACCTTTTTAATGAGCTAAAAATAACACGAGATTTTTAGCAAATTTAAAAAAATAAAAGAATTAAGATTAAATTTAGACGTAGTCGAACCTTATTTCGTTAAGTAATTTCCGTGAGAAGTACAGGAAACATAACTGAACATAATGTGGCAGATCCATCATGATAGATTTCGTGATTTTAATGTTACGTGTTCAAAAACGTTATATTAAAAGAGCAATAGTACTAGGATAATTAATATTTCTGAAATGTGTAAGTGCAGTTATACTTTCATGCTATTAAAACTGGAATTGTATGAGCGTTTTTATCATCTTCTTGAATAACTGCACTTACACGTCTATTTTACTAAGGTCTTCAGTTGTGATTTATTAAATTGTTTATCATGATCATTAATTAAACTGTTAAACTGTTCATTAATTTGTATAGTTACAATATCGTACATATTCAATATGAAATTTCATTACTGTAATTTATGGATTGGTTTTACCTTACATTATTGCAACAATATACGTTTCATTATAATAATTTACGTTCCATATTGTAACAATATAGCTGCATAATTTGTGCAAATCAATGCAAACATTTGAGCAAAATATAATCCTTCGAAATATATCTTACAATGTCTTGACGCTTCGTAAAAATGTAAGTTAAATTTTTCAATTAAACATTCTGCTCGTTTCAAACCTCGTTATATGTTATTCAAACCCAATACGAAAGTGTTTTCGTGTTAATAATTCGTGTTTCATCGAAACGCGTAAATGTGGATCGCGATTCTAATCGATACCTATTCGATCTTGAATTAATTAAAAAAATTAGCAAAAGCTCGTTACGAGGAGTGCGCGCGTTCAAGGGAACTTTTTGCACGGCCGGGAATAGCGTCGCACCGCGGAGGCAGCCGATTCTTTCATCCCGGAAGCGCACTGGAACTTGGAGATTTTATTACGAGCGTACAGTGATCCTGTTTAATTGCATCCGCTACAAGGCGACCCTCGAAAAGCAATTTCGAGTGTACCGGAGGCTGGATTTATCGCGACCGGTATTCACTGTAAACAGCCAACGGCGTTCCTCTTAATTCTGCCGCCGGCTTCCGATTCTTTACCTTCGCTCTGTTGGCCGCGGTTTTTCTTTCGTTTTCGCGGCACCGCGAAACGAAGGTCACCTTGAGATCTGGAAGCTATGTATTTTTCGAAGAAACACTTCTTTCGAATAATATACGGTTTAAGAGATATTTGCCTGGCTCGATCAAGACGAGACACCTTGTATATACAGGCTGTTGCAAAAACATGATACGTGCAAGGATTTTGTTAAAGGGAATAAGAAATAATTTCGAAATACACTTAGCATTGTAATTATTAATATATTTATTTAGTATAACATTGTATTTATTATATCATACTAGTTAATTAGGTCCAAGTGTATTAATTTTGGTATTTGGTAAAATTTTATATTAGGAAAATGAAATATAGAAACTTATTTAATTCTAAGAAATGGTTCTTTATTATTCATATTGCTCGATCATTTTTCAGCATGGGAAAACCATTTTAACCAATTTAAACTGTATTTTTCCTTATTCCCATGAGTATGCCATTCCGTTCTCCGATATAGTGTCAGAATTTCGTACAGGCGTAGAATTATAAGATCGACCAGTACAGATTCCAAAATCAACGCTTTCAACGTAAAATCTAATTTTGTATTTCTATGTAGGGTGACTTAATTTACTAGTCTATAAACGATAATTCAGTTAACGCATTAACAGTCGTCGATGTAATGTAATGTTTCGTAATTAAAGTACTTACTACCAGGTAAGACAATTATCAATGGCTCTGAGGGATTTCCTGGATTTATTTGAGTTAATTCTAGGAAACGATTAAGGTTTAATATTCGTAGGATATCGTTCTGCAAAATTATTAAACGCGAGTACATTGCAACGCGCTGTAGTTAAAGATCTATAATGTTTAAGAGGGAAAAAAAAAAAAAGAAAAAAAAAATATCGAGAGATTTTTGAAATCGATGTTCTTAATTTAAAATGTAATTTTGTCTCTTCTTATACTGACATTTAATGAGCTTAATTTACTCAACCCTAATGTAATTAAATTGCAACAACGAATATCTTCGCAATGTTATAATATTAATAATATATATACATCGTAATATATATTTTTCCACAGTTTCCAATGTCTACTACAAGATCTTCATGTTTGTGACACACGGCATACTATTTGCCGCGATACGAACCGCATCGTTTTTGATTTTCGATCGATTTGAAAAGTTGCTATGACATACAGTAACTTAGTTGTATATCAATCTAGTGATAATACGATTTTGATTTGCGCAGAGTACAAGCTATTTCAACAAGTTGGTAAAATTTATTACCATGTAATATGATTTAATACCGTAACGTAATTTAAAAGTCGAAGGATCGAATCCTGAGATTCTAAGATGATTAATAATTAGTCTTGAAGATACGGTCTTGTAATTTAAAGGTATAACAGCATAATGATACAATCTGTAATATAAATGAAGATTCAGTATATCTTAAACGTAAAACGCGGCTATAAAATGTTTCAAAATAGAAATATCCAATGTTTTAGAATCCTAAACCAGTTTGAATCTTCAACAAAACTCCGATTTTTTTAGGAACCTTGACAATACGCTAGCTTTTATAGAAGCTTTTTAAAGCTATGTTAAAGGAAAGAATCAACAAGTTTAACAATCATAATACTTAATACCATTCGCGTCACAACGTTTAAATTTATCAATACACATTATAAAAGTCCAAATAGTTGCATAAAGCCGCGTAAAAATCCTAAAGTATACGAGTTGAAATAAAACTTCTGAAACGGCGAACTTCTGAAAAAACTTCGGACCTCGACGATACGCTATCTTTCACGGAAGCTTTCAAAGTTATCGCGAAGGCAAAAACCAACAATTTTAGCAATTACGCCATTTAGTATAGTTCGCGTCACGCCATTTAGATTTATCAATATTCATTATGAACGTGCAAATAGTTGCATAATACAGTGTTTAACAATACTAAATCGCACAACTTGAACCTCTTAACGAACCATCGAACTCCTGAGAAATTCCTCTTGACAATAGGCTATCTTTTACAATTCTTTGCCAGTTATCTCAAAGACAAGAATCAACAATTTTAACAATTACAGAAGTGTCATCCGCGTCACGCCATTTAAAACAATCTAACACTTGCGCGTGACAAGCGCGAAACTGGTGTCGCCAGCTCGATTTCCGGCAGACGACACGACGGCCAACTCACTTGACGCCGTTCATCTAACGGCGTTTAAGCTTACTTTAAAATCGATCGATCGCCTGTCGAACAATTGATTTATGGTGTTCGCGCCGTCCTATGTCAAATTCTTCGAAACATGACGTAAACGTCATGCAACATAGGGCGGAATGATGTCAATTGAAGAGAATTGCGCGAATTGAACGTTGTATACTCAGTTTCATCCAGCACTTTCGCGATGGAACACCGGTTTACGAAACCGTGGCATACAGTTTCGAATTTTCGTGGAAATTCCACGCCCGCGAATAAAATCACACGGATAATCAAGGCGTATTGTGTCCAAGTGGTCGACGTTGTTACAACGAACCTATCCACGGAATTTGTCGTTTTATATCCGTCGCGGATACAATCCGCGAATATGGCCGTAATCCTATCGTTTAATGAGTTTCCAGATCAATGACGACATGCGTTATAATATATCATTCGTTTTTTTGCACCACTATTCTTCATCGTCTGTTATTCTACGCGTTGCTGAAGTATTGTCAACTGCGACGAACTATTGTAAACTGCGTCGCGTTGTCGCAAACCTCGGCTCATAATTATAAAACAACCCTAAAACTTTTAATACGACGAAAGCTGCCTGGTTGAATTTAGCAAAGTTATTTTCCCCTCCTTTTTTTTTTACTGCACGAATCAACCTACGCTAATGAGAGTTTAAGACAAGACGCGTACAATCTTTATCTATTCGACATTTTACAACTGTACGAATAATCTTCTCGGTGGATTAAAAGACCTCGCGTTTCTTTTTTTCAATTAAAAGAAATTGCCTGGCGATTCGTCAAATTCGGTTGATGAACAATTTTTGTACGATCTATGTTTGAAAACGAGCTCTTTAATTCGTTAACGACTCGTAATATATCGTGAATTGGTAGAATATATCGATGGTCATAACTTTTCGCGAGGATATAATTTTTACTGATTAAAAGGAAAGCTTGTTCGATTAACGTTAAAATATTCTCATTTTATCATTGTATATAAATTGTATATAAAACCACTAATTTTTTCAAATACATTAGAACAGGAGGCTGTAACTGGTCAGAATTTGTGGTGAAAATAAAGAAAATGTGCAAATTAATTAAACTATCAATAAATACGACAATTAATTGAATAACTCGCGCACCATATTTCCTTTGATCGAACGTGGATTTTCCATTCGCTCAGATGAAGTTGAAACGAATGGCAATGCTGCTAAAACAAAATACTTGTTGCGTGTCGCTTAGATTAACGAGTTGCAAATTCGTTGAACGCTGTAACATACGGATAAGATGACTACTACATACATTCGCTGTCTCTGCTGCAAATTAATGCTACAGAGTGGAGTTTAAATTTTAAATGAGATAGGAATACAGAATAATTCCAACCTTCAGATGACATTAAAATTGACGTACATTACGAACTGAAAGTTTTGATGTAGCGCGATCCTTAGCATAAATCGTGAAAATAACGAATTAAATATTTGTCCCCTTAATATTAAATGGAAATTTGTAAAATAATCAAATGGAGTGACAGATGGATTTCGTTTGACTACTGCCCGCGTATATTAATTATTTGAACAAATTTACAAGAGAGAGTGAGCTACAAAATTATCGTGGAGAAATATTTGTAGAATGAGGTGGGTAGCAAATGAAGAAGAAATATTTGTATAAGAGAATGCAGTTGCAGAATAAAGTTTTCTCAATATTAATAAATTTTTGCAATAAAAAATCCAATTGAAAATATTCCAGGTGGTGTAGTATACTAAGCGAAGTACAAGCGTATCAATTAAAATTACTTTCCAAAAATCTATCCCGACCGAAAAGTTTCAGAAGTTGAAACAAGCTCCTCAGTGATTTTAAAAACCCAACGTCTTTTCAATTAAAAGGTTCTCCATTTAATATTCTTCGATCGAGAAACTTGTCAATTAAAAATCAGATGTTTCAAAATGCTGAACCATGTCAACTATCGTAACTTTTTATCAAAAGGGAGAGAAAGTAAACGAAACGCTGGGAAAATACAAGAGAAAAGAAATTACATGTTGTTTAAGAGTTTATCTCCTCTCGAGCGAATAACCTTTTCTCTCGAGAAATTCGTTGACTCGCACGATCTCTACGTCTCGAATTCTCGCGACTCTGCTTCTCGAGTGCCCTTGATCACGGCATCGATTAACTTATTAAGAACCAAGTAGCAAAATAATACATAAAAATTGTGTAAACGCAAATTGTGTAACCCGACTTATGTGGTAATTGCAATTAATCTTCTCAATTTATTTTTGTTGTCCCGTCCCACGGGCTTCCTTGCTTTTTAGAATGTATCGATTTACCTGGAAATCGTGTCCGTGGCGAACAATCCAAATTCGATTTCAAGTTCCATTCGCTGGGACAATAGACTTGATCCGTCGCGGATTTTTGTTTCGTTTCTGTTTTGTACTTAAATTCAGGTAATTCTTTCACGCGAGACCATCTTCAGCGAAATATGTATTCTTGGAATTGTAGACAATTTTACTAATATTATATTTGTTAGAAATATTTTTGAATATACGTAAATATTATTAGAAAATTATTGAAAGATTAATCCTATCTGTGCTATATCTCTATTCACGCGGAGGACTTTGTTTTGAATTTTCCAAGCGTCCATAACAATGTATTTTGTAGTGTTTTATTTGAATTACATAGAACTCAAGATATCTCTTCACTGTTCCTTTAGGTTTTCAAGTTAAGAAACGTTGAAAAACTCTCTATGAAAAATTAATAATTAAAATATTGTATCATAAGATTGCATGTTAAATTTGGTTTATTTCAGTACCAAGTAACGACTTGTTAGATTAAATTCGTGTGAACCGATCGAAGTTAAGAACATAATGAGAGTACAGATTTTTTTTATTGAGAGATCAAATTAAAGATTTTGCCATTATTGTTTCGAAAATTCTTCATCATTTGTGAAACACGTTCTCTCAGAATTTAAAGTCGATCGGTTTTCTAATCAGAAACAAACAAATTGTTTGGTAAATTTATTATCACTTACGAAAATCACAATTTTTCAGTCGATAAGGTTTCCTGGCATGAAATATACGACAAAATTACGTGTTATTTATCGATAAGATTATTTCTCCACTGCCTCGGATTAACTCGAATTCACGCAACTAAATGCAGCAGATTTTTCTCCGGTACACATCTTAATTGCACGTTCGTCGCGACTAATCACAGTTTAATACAATGGAATGAAAGATGCATTAATTATTTCTGCGAAACGCGCTTCCACTAAGCTAACGACTTACAGTTCTCTTATATTTACCCCGCTAAAACAAAGAAATGAAAAACCACCCTCTCAACACTAAGATTGCTAAATCTGTTAAAATGACACAGACCGATTTTTCGTTTGTACATTACAATTGGCAAAATTGTTACGGTTTTCGTTATATCGCTTCAATCATAATTATTTACGCTATTGATCAAACATTTGTAATAAAATTCAAGAATTTAAGAGAAAGTCAGTTCAGGACTTTGTGTTCTGTTAGAAAACTTTTACATCAGAATTCTATCGAACTGAAGAAAATTACCACTGACAAATTTATCGTTTCAAAACAAAAATTACTAGGAGTAATTCGATGTAGCTATAGCTTAACAGGTTTTTAAAATGTGTACATATATTTTTACACATATTAAACCTTCATAATTCGAATACTAAAATCCTACAAGTAAATGTGATAACATTTCTCTTGACAATCTTTGCATAAAATATCTAAGACAAACTTTTAACGACTCGATCGAGGATAAAGAAAACCGATAGTCTTGAGAGAAAGACACCATATCATATTCACTTTTTTAGAGATTCTTAATGAGAAATAGTTTGGACAAACTGTAAATCCAGAAGACTCGCTACGTGCGTAAATGATGTAGAGACATCAGAGAGAAAGGAACCGAAATCGACGCGTAGGAACGTCGGTTTTTAGAAATATTCCATCCAATGTACCGATGAAGCAATGTACTCACGACAGGAATTCGAACGAAATCCTTTCTGGTCTTAGCCGTTACCGAAGAATAATGGCCGTGCAGAGGATTGCCACTTCACTCATCGCCGACTAACCTTGCACTAAAGCTCTGTCACCTCGCTCTGGCAACGATAACAAAACTTGCGGGCGTAGTTCAGCATTTTAGACGCCCTGCATTCGATCAGGGTACGTGGAGAGCGTACCAGCGTGTAATTCTTCGCCACTTAGAGTGGGTCATTAAGGATGCCCTTGTCACGTAATTTTTGGGTTGGTCGGTGAAAATAAAATATAGTTGAGTCGTAACACAACTATTTACTTGGTTTTAATCAACCTTTATTATGAATTCAGCAATCACAATGTAACACGCACTGAATTAACATAAATCACAATTCACTCCAACCACGTTATGTAAGACTTAGTTACAACAATACATTAAGTACGCGACTTATAAGAGTAGAGACCGACATAGATATGTTGACTATTCTAAGGATACAGAATAAGTGAAGTTTTACTGACGATACTGTGTCTGAGGAAAGCTAGGGGTGGGTGTGTCTATGGACACGGGACTATCGGATTTGTTGATGACAATTTTGGTTAAGGAAGTGAGGGCAGTAGACACCATCTCCGATTGGATAATAGGACGGTTGGTGGACCAGGAAGGGTTTTAGCCGCCCTCGCGAGAAAGTTGCCAACGGAACATACCAGATGTGGAGAAAACCAACTTTCTAAGCTAACACGTGGTAGACAATAAACGTAAAGGGAAATTTAAGACAGGAAATACTCGCTTGGTCCGAAGGACCTTAACTATAAAAATGCCAAGGCCCCCTGGTGGGCACTTAAGACTATTGAGGGTGCGCGCCAAGGATATGCAGACATCTGGGTGCCATCCTGTCCGTGGTGTGTGGCCTGGTCTCTGATATGAATTGACGTTACACCCTCCACGATCTTTCGAAGCTCGCGTAATTCTCGTGCACGCGCTTCTTATCCTCTTTATTCTTTTTCGTTACGTTCACCTTCTTTGCTTCTTTTCTTTTTTCGATCGAAAAATGCAAGATAAAGTTATGATCTTCGTTATTCACTGACTCGAGTCGATTATTAGATTGTGTGGATTTTTAAACGTTCGCGGGCAGTTGAAAAGGCTTTCGATGAGAACATTCAACGAATGTCGAAAGCATTGTGATTTTTAAAACGCACGATCCTCTACGAGGAGATCTAATTTTCTATAGTAAACTTGTTCCATATTGTCGTTGCTACTATCTACCATATACTTATTACGCGTGGTTGATAGATGGTTATGCAACGTACATTCTATGCATTTTTGAGAAACTAGAGAAGCTTTGAATAAAAATCACTACTGCAAAATATTCTATTTTTCGATAGATTCGGTGCTACATAAAAAGATGTCGTTCTTCATAGCGATCTTTTGCATAATTTATTCTTGTTAATCTCAACATTTCTTTAATTAATACTCTCCTAATACCTACCTAATGTAAAAATATTAATTTTCATTGAGACATTAATGTGCATAGATAGAACATTAGTGTGGAAATTCATCTATAGGAAATTTAGAAACGAGAAAATCCGTAAGACGCTCCTAATATACAAAAATGTATTCTTTATAATGTTCCAGAATATTTGGTAAATAAACAAATTTCTGCTTACAATCTATTTCGTTGATCATTCATTAAAGTATAAACTTTGCCTTTTTTTCTCTCATCTAAATAATGTCTTTGATACACGAAGGTGTAAATTTACATAAATATCCTTGATCAAATTTGATTCTCACGCGAATAGTATAACGATGTGTTGTCACGATAAGCATTTTTGTATTCGAGTAAAGTCTGATCGAAAAAGAGGACTGAAGAGGGTTATACGATGGAAGAGAGGCTTGCAGAGAAGCTGGGAAACAGTTTACAAATCGGGCTAGGAAATGGAAGATTGAGTAGTTTAGTTGTATGTTGGAAAAGAGGTTATATGAGAGGGACTGGGAAATAGAATCGAAAAATTATGCGTTCAAGCTTATTGAAAAGAACTTTTTTTAAGAGTGTTCGTAATATATTCATCGTACATGTTTTAAGGAATTTATTTGATACATCTGAGATTTATGTAGCTTTTGCTTGTGTAATTATGCTCATTTCTTATAGATGCCTTTTCTTTGTCGCAATATAATGTTATTCTTAACATGCAGTGACATTTCCAATGGTGTTCCCTATCCTCGCATAATACGTATCGGTAATTCTGTCATAATACTTCATCTATGCACATACGCAGTCGACTACGTTAGCGATATGTGTAATACGTTTGTATCAGCTTTAAGATTAAACAATACTGCTATTGAGTTGGAAATTCATCCGATTGTTCGCATCGTACAGTGTGTAGTGTAATAGTGGATATTAAACAATAAATATTTGCTACGATATGTATAACTAATTGCTTCAGTTCGCAGTCAGAATTAGCTCAAACTCGCGCTATATCTAAAAAAATGTTCTTAAGTTACACAGACGGTTGTCTGTCATCTCGGAAGATGCAGTCATTGAAATCAGCGTTTGAATGTCATATTTTCTGGATGATATAATTTTCATCGGTAAAATTAGAACATATGAATTATCACAAACCAGTAATTAAGCCAAGTTTACGCAACGTGTTTATGCACCAGTTATAGTTTACATAAGAAATTCCAAATTATTTACATAATACGTCATACTAATACGTCAAAAAAATCATTTACTAAAATCCATGTCTCATCGAAATATGAAAAATACGAAAAAGAAAGCAGGAAACTATGGAGAACGATAGAATTCGATCGAGGAATCGGTCTCGTTCGGATAAAGAGGCTCTAGAACGCACGCAGGCCTAGTGGCCCCGATACTGGAAGAGGCCTCCATTATGCGAAACCCACGAAGATGGAGATAACGTAATGAAACTAACTGGCTTGCTCTGACCAATTAACCAACCCAACTACGGCATAATATTTAACGTACACTCGCCGCCTTCCCCTGTTCACGTGGCCACGTTTACGCGATGGATATAGCGTTACATGAAAACGCGTTGCGAGGGAATCTCGCGTGATGATGAATTCGCTCACGCGGATCATCCCAGCGTGAGTTACAAGTACCTTCACGCGATTGACGGATCAAATATTCATGGCAATTCGATTGGAATTATATTCGTGGACCATAAAAATATTCACCTTCGCGATTTTATCGATCTATTTAAGACAAATTGGAAATCGATGTGTCGGAGATGAAAGAACACCTGACGGAGATAAAAGAACACCGGAGCCTTTGGAACTTTGGATAACCCCGCAACATTGTAACCTAGAGTCTACTAAAACAGTAATTAAACAATTGTAGTTATTCAATCCGATTGTAATTGTTCGAGATAGATGATAGTGAGCTCTGGCTCGAGGCGACAGTCTGTCGCCCAACGTAGCCGCGGCCAACGGGATGACAAAAGGACGTACTCACAAAGTCTAAGTCTGGTTAAAACGTGAAATAACCACTGATCGCGAAGATGTTACTCTTTAGTCGATGCGATCGCGAGCGAGAATGACTTTCCCGTCCCGATGATACCACGGAGGAAAACTATATTGGGGCGTGTCTAAGGACACGAGATCGGATTCGTCGAGAAAAGCCTCCGTTCAGAAAGTAAGGGAAATTGTCGTTGCCGCTAATTGGTCAATCTCTATACCGGTGGTTAGAAAAAGATGCTGGCTGTTTTCGAGGGGAAGTTGCTAGTGGGAGACGCCGCTCGTTGAAAAATTGGTCTCCCCTATTTTCCCGTAGTGGGGACAAAGATTGTTTGTCTGTTTGATGGACTTTAGTTGACTAAATCTTAAGATTTATAACGAGCCCTCGAGCTAGCTGAACATGTACTGTGGAGACGCATCGACATCTGGCAATTATCTTACTCCAGGAATAGGGTCTGCGCGTGGCGAGCCACGGGACAAAAACCGTTGGAATATTTACTGTCACGTGTCGCCACGAATATTTCTTTTAAGCTATAGGATTTTAAGCTTTTGAGCTATAGGATTACTCCATACCTTTGTTAAACAAAGCGTTCATCCCTTGGTCGCGGCTACGTTGGGCGACAGACTGTCGCCTCGAGCCAGAGCTCACTATCACCAATCTCGAACAATTACAATCGGATTAAATAACTACAATTGTTTAATTACTGCTATAGTAGACTCTAGGTTACAATGTTGCGGGGTTATCCAAAGTTCCAAAGGCTCCGGTGTTCTTTCATCTCCGACAGATGAAATATTTTTATTCTCTGATTTATAATTTTGGAAGTGTAAGGATTTCGTCGAGTGAATGAAGAATGTTCGTAACGGAGTACCACGTCTTTAAATCAGGAATTTTTGATAAATAAGTAACGTAAGGTTTTATGAAGCAGATTACTGCAAAAAAAAGAAATTCATCATAAATATTTATAATATTAGATAAATATTAAAAATGCCTTTTTATGCAAATGCGAGAGGTATATTACCATGAGACTATGTTCGCATGATAACGATGATAATGGTCGCAGAAACTGTTTTTTGCCTAACGGTATTTTAACATAGACATCGTGTTTTTTGATGGTTACAAAAAAAAAAAATTAAATTTTATAGATTATGTATAATCAATTAATTCAGTGATCAGAATTTTAAAGAAACTTTTTAATAGAATAAATGAGAACTCGAAAGAGCAAATACGTGGAATTGTAACGATGTGTTAAGGTGTAGTAAGATTTAAGATTAAGCTGTTACTGTTAATTTGTGTTTCCGCCTGTTTGCACGCGTCTGACCATAGACAGGCACGCTCTACTGCGGCTGCGAGGCATCCGCTGCACGTGAGCAATCGTATTTGAATATAACATCTGTTTGATTTGTTTTTACTAACTTTGTGTACCACTAATTACCAGTGGCGAAATTCAGAAATTATTCCTATTTCCTCGAAACAAAAAACATAGAATCTCGTCTTTTTAGATATATGATTTTACTTGGATATGTCGAATATGTTCTTTTTACTTGGATATGTATTTACAGTTCGAACACCTAACCGATTTTCTGTACATTTAGTATTTATAATAATAGACTTTAGACTAGCTTCACGTACGAATATACAGGGTGGTTGGTGGCACAAGTGGAAAGGGGGTGATTCTACGCGAAAAAAGAAAATATAGAATAGAAATTTTTCGTTCGAGGCTTTGTTTTCGAGAAAATCAACTTTGAATCTTATCTCGTTATAACGGATCTCACTGTAGATCGTTGTCTCGATGGAAAAATTAAGAAAAAAATTTTTATTCTATATTTTCGACTTCTTTCACCCCCTTTCCGCTTGTACCATCAGTTACCATCCACATCCATTCCATATACATCCTGTCCATAAAATTATGAAATACCTACATTTTTCAATTATGTTCAAAATTCTACAGACCTCCCCCTTCCCCGAAATCTCATTTTGCGCTTTCGTCAATCATAAAAGTTTATTTGCGAAAACAAGCAGCCCAAGAAGAACAATTCGCGTCAGTCTAAAATTATCATCACGCATCAAGGAACGTACCTGACGTCAACAAACCTGAAGTCCCTCCCATATTTAACTCTACTAAGCCAACCACGGGAGTTCCGCGTTCAAAATACCAATCGTTCGTTTATTTGCATGAGAAAAGATTTGTCGGTGGCTGGGGAGGAAACGAGCCGAAGCGCGGATAGGTGAATGTCGGAAGAGAAGGGGAAAACCTTCCGAGTCCTGAAACAATTTTCGTTTCGAACAGCTCGTCCTGCTGGTGGGGAGGGTTGCATAAATATTCGAGGTTGCGCATCGTGCTCGACATAGCTGGAAACTGCTGGCAAGCGAACAAGTGGTGGAGAAGGAGCACCAGGACCTTAGTTTCGCCACAGCTCAGTACCAGTTGCGCTCCATACGAGTGTTCATCCAACCTGCTCGAAAGGGTGGAATTCCAACGTGAAGACATTGAGTTCGGTGACATCGGTGAGTTTAAATCCACTATATCTTCTATGAAATCATCGTGACGCTAAATGTAGTTACAAGAAATCATTCTAATTTATTTCTGTGTGTAATTTCTTTTCTTCATTTCGCGTGGTTTCTTACTTGGTCAAAAAGGTGAGGAACTTTTATGCGAGGATACTGTTGATAAATTTGCATCGTCCATCCTTTATTGAATTTATACGCAAGACCATCGACGTTGAGTTTCGCTCGATCATTGTCTATCGAATAATTATAAAATTTATTCTGATTTTTGTGCGTCTTCGGTCCTTTCCTTAGCTTTGTCCGATTCTTTTTTATTTGATCTGATTGATTGTAGCAATTTAAATACGAGGAGACTGCTGGTCAGTTCGAATCGATTATTTTCTGTGCAGTAATCGTAGCAAAATGAATATATTCTAATTTATACGTGTCCTTTGTCCCACTTTGTGCCCGCTCTTTTTTCCCTACTTTCTACTGTTTCGAGGCATGAATGAATCCTCTGAACTTGTTGCTCTGGCAGTGAATGAAAAGTGAAGTTTAGGATTGGAAAGTGAAATGAAAGTTTCAATTCCTCGCTTGTGTTTCACTTGTGGAAAGAATCTTCATCAGAAGTTTGACATTTTTGATAGACGCAAGTGTTTGTGCTTACATTTAGATTTTAGAAAGAATTTTGAATTGTATATGTCGATTACGTATATTGGTCATTTAAAAAAATCATAAACACTGTTCAAACTTCTAAGGTACAATGAGAAAAATACAATGTTCATCATTTTATCTTTCCCATGCATTACTGTACTATTACTTAGTGCTGGAAGTTATAAATACCTCTTGTCGTAACTTATCAAAATGTTCTGCTCAATGATATAGTCCCATTCATCCCCTGTCATTCCCAGCCACCATTTACATCTCATAACATAATAATAAAACAGTACTTGACATGATTAATAACATATTAAAAGCATCACCTAGAAGAGATGAATTATTTCATAATATAAACTTTCATGTTTATTAATCCCTTAATGTTTTTGTATTCTAATACTTTTGTATATCGCTTATGCTGTAGGTTGAATATGCAAATTAATATTTTTATAGATATAATTTAAATAATACTCGATAATAGATACTGTGAAATTTATCTCAACAGAACAAATTGGATCGTACGTAATTCGACAAAATAATATAAAACAAAAAGCGTTGTGCGTCTATTATTTCCTCATAAAACGAAAGAAACTTTTTGGACAAGCTAGTAGTTTTCAAAAGATTTACGACTTGTCTATGGAAGACGAGGGATTGAAAGAACACCGAAGAATGAGGTTCAATGGATGAACCAGCAGGAAGTTCTCGAAGCAGCCGCGAATCGCGAGTACCCCCTCGAAAAGAGATGAAAGTGAATCGAAACGGTAAGACTGTTACGACTTTTCCTCTCCGATATTCGTGAATTGAATCACGGTCAACTCAGCTTGAAAGAGAAGTTCGATTAAAAATCTTCTATTGTTAAATTCCTTAGTCACTCAGGCAGATCCATGCGATTAACTCTTAATTAGTATTCTTGGTACAGCAATAGTTACTCAATTTTAGAGTTTCAATAATATACGTTGATTTGTATTTCGTACTTTACGTAACCGAAATGAAACCTAAGTAGAGATTTGTTTTCTCATTAAGTATAACGAGTTTTATACTTTGGATAGATTGCCTCGTTGTGGGAAGGTCTTAATCGTTTATAATTGCGATTAAGTAATTGCAATAAGTCATATTTTTAAGAAACGTTCTCACATGCTGTCACACACTCTAATTAGAAAAGGATCATGAAACATTCGGTTTATGATATTATTAGTTTGTAAATCTTCCTGCTTCCGGAAACTTTTTTAAATATGAAAATATTTATATACAAAGTTAAATGTTGTCCTATCAGAATTATATTATTTCGTGTATCTTGTTGCTTTTTATATGACAGTCCTCCCGTTGGCCGCGGATTCGTTATCAAGCCTGAGGCCCTCGTCACTAGTGTCACTATCGACAATAAAGGTACCCCACCCGCGACCGGACGATGGAGAACTCCAACACGGAATCGCAATCTCCCGCGAGCCCTGCCCGGGAGAGCGCCTCGAGCTCGGACTCGGAATGTGACTCGAGCTCGGATTCGGATTCAGACTCGACATCAGAAGTGGCATCCGAACACACGTTGTCGGCACGGGATCGTAAGAGTATCGTGCGCGCACTAAAGCGGTCGCTAGGGAAGAAGAAGAGGAAGAAGAATAAGAAGAAGAAGAAAGGACACCGGGCAACCTGGGTATCGCTACCGCGCTTCAACCCCGAAGCCGCGGACGCAGATCCAGCCGCCTGGTGCACAGCCGTCGGCCTGCTCATGAGGGCCCACCCCCTGAAAAACAGCGCACTGTATTCTGCCCTAAACCGTGCCCTAGAGGGTCCGGCAGCGTATTGGCTTGCGCAGATAATGAACGGCGACGAGCTCACCTGGCCAGATTTTAAGGAACAATTCGCCGCGCACTTCGGTGGCCAAGAAGTAGCAGCCGCGTCGCTAATCAAGGTAGCCGAGGAACTACCGCGGGACGGCGAAACACCAGGAGCGTACGGAAATCGTATCATCACCCTCCTGGGGTCGAAGTGGCGAAACTCAACCAGGGAAGAGGTACTCGCCGCCACCGCCCTCCATCTGCTGGGCTCGCGCGATGAACGTTTTAAACGACTAGCGCTCACGAGTGACATCACGTCGGTGAAACAATTCCAAAGGGAAATGAAGCCCTTCCTATACACGGAGTGGCTAACGCCCCCGCCGTGGAGGTCATTAGCGAGCCCCGGAAACAAACGAGGTCACCCGCCCCTGGACCAGGTGTGGCCACTGCGGTATTTACGGACATCCGACATTCGAATGCCGCAAGAGGGCGAAGTGGGAACCGAAGAAGGACTCCCGACGCCCGGAGGAAAGCCGACCGGTTGCACCACCAAAAGCGTTGTGCTTTCACTGCCACATGCCGGGACACATCGCGTCTCGCTGTCCATCGCGGCGAGAAGAAAAACATTGCCCCGAGGACGAGCGCCTGGTCGATGCCTGCGTGGTAGAAGCCCCGACGGGTAGACTAAGCCAGCAGGCCACACACGAGGACGTGTAAGTGTCAGGATGGCCGAGTCGGAGACGAAAGGACGCCGGGGCCCCTCTGGAACTTCCTAACCTTGCAACCTAGAGCCTAATATAGCCATAACGAAACAATCGCGAGTATCCAAACCGATAGCAATCGTACGTCGATCGGAGGATCGTGTGTACTGAGACACTCGACCGGAGTCTTGTTTCGGTGGCGTCGTTGGGATGACGAGCAGTCTTGCTAGAGAGCTGATAGGTAAAAGAAGTCGAGTGCCTTACGAGCAGGGAGTGGTGCACGTGTGAGTTAGAGCAAGGGAACCTGTCCTCCCGTTGGTCACGGATTCGTTA
>NW_022884311.1:0-19355 GCF_011952255.1 Bombus vosnesenskii | reverse complement strand
TTGTACAGTTTTCAGATTTTTAACACCTTCAGAGGCTCTCCATCTGATTACGTAAATCTCGAACTCGCGGCTTGAGTCAAATAATCTTCCATGTTTATCTTGTAATCATCAGAGAATTCTTTTCCGTGCCTTTATTAGAAATTTCTTCACCCAAAAGTTCATCCAAGAGAAGAGCCAAAACCAAATAGAGCTTATTCAAAGTAGGTTATTCAAAGTTTTCTTTCGCTTAGTTTGCATTTTTTTTACAAGTTTTTAGGATCATTTCCAGGTGGCGAGATAGAATTTTATAATTTTGTTTTGCCTATTTTCCGATCAATACAATGACGAATCTGGAGCGTTTCGTAAAATATCATTTAGCCCAAAGTCACTATGAAATCAGGTATTTTATTAGAAGAACGTTACGTTCTCATAAAGCACGTTCATCCCTGGAATACTAATGTGGTATTATAGAAGCGCAAAACAAATTCTTCTGATGTATTATAATGTTCTTTCAGTACTAGCATCGCCTGTAGGTGATCGTCTTCTCTTTTTAGCAACTTACAGCTACTGAGAAATAATCTCTATGTAATTACTGATTTTTAATATACCATATCTTGTATTTATGATAATTAAACGTACTATGCGTTTATTATAATTTATGAAAAGTAGTTCTTACCTTAATTTATCTGTGCCTCTGAGCACAAAAGCATGGACTTTACGTTTAAGCGGCTCACAAACAGAATTCAAAGATCATCTAATAAAATTAGAAAATACAACTTTCTATTTAATCAAATTCTAACACGAAAGGAAATATTTGAATCTTAGTATAACATGTAAGATTGATACTTATTGCATTTATTTAAATTTATTTAATTAATAACATTCTATAGTTGTCTTAAATTAATATAAGTGCAAAGTTAAAAACATTCAATGCATATTGGTAAATTGAACTTTATATTTCAGTGGAATAACTTTTCTCCCCTATTAAAATTATTAATTATTAGTATTTTTTATGAGCATAGCTAACATAAACTGTTTGCAGAAATAAAAAGTAAGAAGCGATTCAAGTAATTTGTTAAAAGAGTGTCTGTCGTTAAAACTATCAAACGAAGCAACAAAAGTAAAGAGAAAGGACTTAGAACTGGATGTTATTGCTTAACCTTGCTGCGATCTTCGGGTTTTTGTCCTTACTCCTTTTTTTTTCAACTTTGCTGACTTTAACTTGCTTTGAAAGTATCTAACAACATTGTTACGCATATGCTTGTTTGCGTTCTCTTAGCATTATACCTTTGACAAAAGACTATCGAAATATTTACATATAAAGTCTTTGGTTCTTTTTTATCCAGTAATGTTAAGACACAAGTTAACGATGGAAATCAATCATAGAAGGGAAGTATTTCGAAACCTTGACTGACAGCAAAGTCGAATAGAAAGATAAATAAATATAAAATTACGCTATGACAGCTTTGTTCTTGTTCGAAATTATAATAATTAACCAATAAGGTTTCTGAAACATGCTGGGCATATCGGCAGTGGATGCTTATGGTCTACATTCCAAAATTTAGGAACGCGTTGATACAAAATTATATTACACGATGTATACACTAGATGTTACATATGTAAATAAAAGAGAAAATAACAGTTCGAAAAAGTTTGTCTGCAAACGACACTATCGTCATATATGCACAATTTGTTCTAAATAAATAACTTTAATAGAATGTACCGGATATTTGGACTAACAGACGCCAACGATACAATTACGATTATTCTGTATTTTCGACTTCTTTTTCGCGTAGAATTACCCCCTTCCGCTTGTACCACCAAGTTACCAGCCACCCTGTATATACTGTACAAAAGATATACAGCGCGGAGGATGCCATAATGTGGTAGTAACAATCTTTCGTGGGTGAAAAGATTTCAAAGATTTTAAGGTCGTCTGCATTTTTGCTAATTATTTGCTCTACTTTTTTTTATGTCTAGTATATCAGAGCGTGTTGGGACGATTTCAACGACACCTAAGACAAGGTAGTTCGAGGGTAAATAAAAATGTAGGCAACAAATTTTACGTCGTAATAAGTGTGCGAAGTAGAAGAAATAGGTTTCTGTTTATATCGATGGAACGTCGGAATCCGTATATTTTTATCACCTTGGATTACTTGTAGCGCGTGTTGGCAGGAGACATAGTAAAAACTGTAAATAACGATCGACATTGCTAAAACATTTTACTATGAAAGTGGAATTTTCATTTTCTGAGTAAGTATGTAGATATGCTGCATGTGTATGAAAAGACTCAGCAGAATCTAGTAACGTCACAAGCACTGTATGCTGAACCCTATCCAGATTGCGCCCACCCTTCATGCTGTATGTGTCATATGTAAAAAATTAAGAAACACTGAATGCTTAAATACACGAAATCCTAGACGTCGTTTAGAAAATTAGGACAGAAATGAGAAAGAAAATTATTTTGTAAATTGTACATTGTAATGCGTACGAACGATAAGTTTTCCTCCATTTGATCTTATTTAAATTTTAATAATCATTCTTCTCTTCCGCCAAAATGGTCATGTTCCAAGTTGTTTGAAATACTGAAAATGTCACATTAAAATAATCGACTAATTATTTAGATAACAGGTGCAATTTGTGATACTTTGAATGCTGGTACGTAACTTTTTTTGGAATATGTTAAAAAGAATCTTTTCTTTCTACATGCAATATAATATACATTTCTGCAATTATAGAATCTGAAAGCAGCTGCGACTTCTCGCGATTTGCTTAGTTTTATAGACCGAAAGTCATAAAGACGCTCGCTTTGAAACCTGACGCTTTTTCTCATTAAAATTATGTAATGACCCAGTTATTGACCTTTATGTCCCAATTCATGCAAAATACATCGTGTCATAAGTAGATCCTATTTTTGAGAAACAATTTTATCTCGACCAGGTATCAGCTTTCTGTTTTTAGATTACTATATTATTATCCTTGCACTATTATCCTAACGTTTAAAGTGAAACGTAAACCACGATAAATTTCTTTTACGTCAATACTGTTTCGCCGGGAGGAACAAAAATTGTGAGAATTTTCGTAGGTCGTTTTACGACACGCACGTTCAGAGACAAGATGTTAACTTTCAAGCCACGATCTTGCCATTCAGAATGATCTCTTTCAACAATAGAATAGTTATCTGCAATATCATTTTGAGATATTCAAAGTTAGTTAGAATTTCTTTTCGTTTATAGAATCGCGATATTTACGAGTATGCTATAAAACCGATGCTACGCAAACTTCATTTTTAATATAGAATAAAATGACACCGAAAAGAACGATTATTTTATTTCCATTAAAAGCGGACAATGCTTTAAAAAAGTGATATTGGACGCTCTTTTTCCAAATATCGGGTTTCCCCATTACATTATAATGTTACAGCAATGAAAGTAATTACGTATGGTTACTCTAATTAATATTCCGTCACGCCTTATAACAGAATAACTTTTTTAAAATTACGGTAACGACATAGTTTCACTGTTGATATAACTATTATGTACTTGAACTGGGGTGATCGCTCAAGTAACTGGCGTTTCCCCGAGCTGTCTCCACCCATTCTCGTCTGGTTAATTTGTGTTCTAGCCCGTTACGTTCTTCCCTTTCATCGGCCAAAAAAAGAACTACTACTACTACTACTACTACTACTACTACTACAAATACTAAAAGCGAGCATAGTGACAAAGTAGTAACAAGTATGACTTCCCATGCCCTGGATGATCCAGAGGTTGAGGAGTCATTGATAGTTGTCCTCTTCTATGGCAGTTTGCCGGGTCTCTTCGGCTCATAGCCTCTTCTTCCTTCGGGCGCAATGCCCGTTGAAACTTACATCTAAGCTCGAGACTTTCTAAATAGCAAACCAAAAAATAAAGTACAAAGGTGAAATAAAAAGATAAATCGCGGAAGCTGATCCAAGTACTCATGGATGAACAACGATCATATAGCGATCGCTGTCTGTTCGCACGCGCATGCTCGAGCAATATTAACGTTCGTTTCGAAAACCACTCGCGATCACGATCACGAAATTCGAAAAATCGACGGGCAAAGGCAGAGACGATGACATGTTTCATTCGCGCCAGTTTTACCGACGATTATTCGAATGAAATTCTCTGAAATAGATTGGTTACTCGAAAACGCGTCTACCCGACCACAGGTCCACCTCCACTGATTAAACTTGAAAATCCTGATCTGAGAAGATGATTAGTTTGTGTAATTTTTATTTAACGGACTAACGCTCTTTCATTTTGTATTTTACTACTTCGATTCTGATTAACTCTACTTTATTAATTCAATAGTAACTAAGTAACACTACTGTATTAATTTAATAAACCAGAACAAAATTTTAATATTGCAGAGAAGGTAGCGAAAAAGACTGAGACTCGATCAAATGGAATAATTGACTCTAAATATATTACTAAGAAAGAAATAATCTCAGATAATCTCTTTATCAAAGCACATAATCGAAAATGCAGAAGCAGTGTTCAAAATTATTGCTTTAATTAACTGATATTTTAAATTCTAGGAGAAGTAAAATAAACGAACGCGACTTATTCCCTTAACCTACGATTTATGTCTGAGAATGCCCGTAATATTTACGTTTGTTCCGATCATCGTACTACGGGCTATGCCCGTAATATTTACGTTTGGTTCGATCATCGCACTACGGGCTATGCCCGTAGTTGTAGGTTAAGGGGTTAATATTGTCACGATTAATTCATTGCTAAAGATCAAGTATATTGGTGTAGATATTTGCCATTTGCAAATATTCATACGGAATATTAACATGCATATTTATAAATAACGCGAATATATTCTCAAGTGTATATGTTTAACTTAATTATTAAAAAACTAATTATTATCATCGCGCTGTGCAAGAAGACCTATCTTAAACTAATAAATTTGAAATAAAGAGCGTTACTACTCACGGGTATAAAAGATACCCGCGTTCACTATGCTCGCAAAGAATTCTACGTAATACAACCAGTCACCCGTGCCGATTCGGGTCTTTTATCCTACGGCATAATTGAGTGACCAGAAGAACAGAAATGCGTGCGACTCACCGTTCGAAGCAGACAAACAGAGAACGTTACCGTGGATGCTGCGCTATCCCAGCGAATTTCATCCGGGAGACTAACATCAGACAGGAACCGTTGAAAGGCTAATAATAGAAATACAGACTGCGAAAAATCTGTTACGAAACAAAACAGGATGAGTGATCGCTGACTATTTGAAAAGTTGGAGATAATGAAAAATGAAGGTTTATTAACTTTAGTAACTTTAGCAATAATAAAGATTGAAATTCTAATAAAATTTGATAAGTATAAAAACTGAGACTCTAATATGAATGTGTAAAATCTAAAATAATCTGTAGTATGTTAGTCATTTGTTTTATAACTCGGTATTAAGACTTTAACTCTTATTTTATTTTAACGAAAAAATAACCTCAGAAAATGCTATAATAACCTCTTAAATTTTCAGTCAAATTGTATTTCTGCATTGATAGTGATCAAAGAAAAATATACAGAATAGACATAACTGAAAGTAAGTATGTAAAAATACTTACATACTTGGCTTTTGTGCCACTGTTAGAACACTCCTGAAGAAGATGACGAAGTTGAAGTAGTGATATGTCTATAACAAAACATAAGATATTAAAATCGGTAACACATAATAACAAACGTGAAACTTTAGCAACAATAAAGACTAAACTCTAATAAATATGTAAATTGGAACTCTAATATAAAAGTTTGAGAACAACATATTCGGTGATTTTTGATGCGTATCAGCCAGTTTTATTGTACTTTAATGTTAAAATTTTAAGACTTTATTTCAATTAAAGAGGGCATTTACAGTTTTCTAAATTATCAATCATTTTTATTGTATAATAAATTTATTGTATAAGAGAACAAACTGAAATACAATATTTAAAACAACTTACATTCTTGAGCTCCTGCAGAAGCTTTGTCCTCTTGAGAGATGCACTGACTCTAATACCGAAAAAGAATATTCAAAAGAATATGAAATAGGATCACATTACCGTGAGCGTTAAAATTATAATCGGCGAACAAGAACTCTAACGTCGCGTACAAAATTATGTCATAAAATTTTATTATTTTCGCGCGTGATTATTTAATTGGATTAAATTATTAGAGTAATAAAAGACCGACGCCACCAATAGGTTATAATACGTTACAAACCTGACGCAACGCTATCGACGTTATCGGTACGAAATGAGACGACTAAATGACTCCTTGTACGTTAGTGTCGCATAGCAACTACCAAAGTGGCGAGGGAAGTGGGGACACAAGAGCCGGTGGCACAAGCAGCTACGCAGTTAACGATCTAGACAAAGAAATGTATACATCAACAAAAACATTCCTATTCTACGAAGCACTTTCTTTCGGATTACGCAGCAGGAATCTTTCGAATTGCGCAGCACAATTCTTTCTCTACGTCGATATTTACAAATATCGTACAATAATTCGTAGCCCTACTGGCAACATCACAGACACATTTGTCTAACGTATTACTTTAGTTACCTTACTTTATAATCTTAATTTCGTTAAACAAAGCAAGATTGAAACAACAGCATGGAGAAAGTGAAAAATTACTTAAAATTACTGTTCCGCAATGACACAGTATGCAGATGAAGTCTTAAGCGCTTTTTGAGTGCGTATTCGCTTTTAATACTAATATAAAAATAATAAAGTGGAACGATATTTATTTTTAAGTCCAAAATGTAGTAAGAGAATAATTTTTTCACGGTTGAAAATTTGAAGTCTATTGATATTTTCTCTATATCATTTTTTATTATCACGACGTAGTACCTGAAGTTTTGACCGATCTAATGATTTTTATTCTTAGAAATATCCTGAATGAACGGGGGATTAAGAAATGTGTAATGAAGGATATAAATAATGGAAATTAATTATGGTGGAGGAATCAACGAAGAAAAGTTATTTTGCTAATTATTATACGAATGAATATTCAAAATGTCGCTCAACGACTACTAAACTATTTAATTAACACTAACCTCACCACCCTTAGTCAAATGACTGGTTTAAATATCTAATTTAAAATTGTACATTTATCGTTATATCTTTTGTTCATTTAGCTTTACGTGAATTTTTATATTCTCCGATTAATTGATTTCTCAACTTTTAAAACCAGTTATTTGACCGGGCCTGGTGAGATTAGTGTCAAAAGCCAGCCTGATATTTTCTTCAATTTCTGATCTTCGGTTGATTTTCAGTATTTTGCATTCACTTTTCACCAAAAATTAGATGTGACAAACGAAATGCAATGTAAGACCTGCTAGCGTTTAGGTCATGTTGCTTCTAATTGCAACGGACTGTCGCAACGTTAAATTCAACGATGAATTACGATCCAGATGCAAGTATTGATCCAGATTTCTGTATCGAAGAAAGTAAGGATAACACAAATCAACCTTGTTGCGTTTCGTGTAAAAATTCTGATCATCCTGTTCATATCAAGATTACTCTCAACGCTTATTGTTAGTGCTAAAAAGGCGATGAGAAAAGAGAAGTTGGAATATTAACGAAAAGCGAAACAAATAAACAACAATAAGTAACAAGAAACAAATAACTTAAAAATTACTTGCAGTAAAATTCCGTCGAATAGTAAACTAGATAATTGTCCTAACCTCTGTATCCCCTTATTTCATCGCGATATATCTGATGGCTAAATATGAAAAGAGATTCCGCGAGTCAAAACGCGCCATAACTGACGCGACGATATTAGCGTATATAGCGATATCAGCGGTAGCGTTCGACTTTGTTGTCGTATTTCACCTTGTCATTATGAACAAACAGCACACTGAGGAACGTGTAATGTAAGATATTCGCGCGTTGCGGGAAATGCATAAGCGATAATGAGCTTTGTAGAAATAATGAATTAATTAATATTCACTAAATACTAACACGCCCGTGCACTTTCCGGGAACGCTTCACTATCCGCCGTAGATATTGCAGGTTCGAGCGGCCATGCGAGTAAGATTCGTTTCTTTAATTATAGCGGAGTTATTATAACACTCGCGATGACGTTATTTTGCGAAGCGGTAATACGCGTAATAAATTTACTATTAAGACGCGCACGTGTGTAGAACTGACGCCATTTACGTGATGGGTAACGTTAGGACGCATGCGCTAGCGGATGGCGACGAACATATGTGGTGGTTCGCCTCGTCGATGCGGCATCGTTTAAGAGTATGTACGGTCGGCTCGGTGTAAGTTCCTATTATGAAGGAATAAAGTCGGGTCGATATGATCTCCAGGACTGAGCTGAAAGAGTTCATACAAGCCTTGGCGGGTGCAGCGCAGATGTTAAATGTTTCAGTCAAAAAATTTCAGTTGGATAAAGATAAGGATGAGGGGATTAGGGAGATAGGAAATTTGATTAAAGGCATCCTGTCTTCCTTGGAACAATGGGAAACAAAGCCGAGGAAAATAAGAGATCCGAAGATGGAGGACAAAGCGTCGATGGTGACTAAAGGCAGCGGATAAGGAAAGATGGGTATCCGCCAGCGCAAATAATAAAGTGAGTCAGGTTTCACGAGGCAAGAGGAGAAACCCTGCCAAAGGCGGTAATGGGAGAAATCAGGAGATAAAGGTAAGGCTCGTTAAAAATTGAGGATTCAGAAGGTTGGATAAAGGATAAGAGGCCTCACTCACGAAACCATATAAGATGCGTCAGATGGCAACAGGTTATCGAAGAGAGAGGCGTACCAAGGAATAGGAGATGGAAGGAAGCCATTCTAGATAAAGTTGAAGAAGACTGTGAATGGCTTCAAGTTTATAGGAAAATAATGGCGGCTAGGAGCACCTTGGAAGGAGCTATGGGGTGCGTAAAACGAGAGCCGGCCATATATTCATTGAATTCGACAGGTCGGTGGCGGTGAACGAGGTGGCGGTCAAGTTAAGAGCCGCTCTGAGTGACAATACGGAGGTGGCTGCTCTCGTCAACAGAGCAACCTTACAGACCAGGAATATTGATCCCTCTACCAGCAAGGAGAAGGTCGACGCTTCCGATTACGCCATAGGAGCGGTACTTGAACAGCGCGTCAACGATACTTGGCAACCCCTAGGTTTCATGACGAAATCGCTATCCCCCGCGCAACGAAAGTAGAACGCATACGATCGAGAATTACTCGCGATGTACACCGCGGTGAAACGATTCAGGCACGCTGTCGAAGGGAGAGATTTCGCGATTTATACTGATCACAAACCCCTACGCGTACGTATACGCGTATATAAGCGTATACGCGTTTGATCAAAATCCCGACAAGTGTTCGCCGAGACAGTTTGGACACTTAGACTACGTAGGACAATTTACGACCGATATCCGACACATTAAAGGGGTAGACAATAACGTAGCCGATACTCTACCACGAATAGAAGCGATCGGGAAATCCGTCCATCATCAAACGTTAGCCGCAGCGCAAGAAGACGATATTATACGACGGGTTATTTACCGAGGTTACGACGCTCGCTCGATCGCAGTAGCTTCGGCGCACGCGAGCATCGCGACGCTCGTGGCTCGGGGCTCGGGGCTCGTGGCTCGCGTGCCGCTCAAATTAGTCAACAGTCAACCTTTTGATCTTTCTTCTCGCGTCCCGATGCATTCACCGATATTAAAATCGGAAAATTTCGATTTCCATCCGCTTTCCGCGGCTCCACCAACTGTATTAATGTCTCGTATTACAAACCGTACGTCCGATTTGCTCTACCATCGAATCCCTCTTTCATCTATCTCTTCGTATTCGACGCTGAATTTGTATTTTCATGCGGATTACGCGGTCCAGGGAATTTTGGTCGTTCCGGTTTTTACTTATTAATTGGAATTTAGAAATTTCAAAGTTATCGTAGACATCTAGAGACGGGTTGTTCGGAGGTCTCAAAGTTTCCAAAGAGAACGAAATTCGGCCAATCTAACTGCTCGGGTTAGGTCGTTTGAATTAAAAAAAAATCTGCACGTTCGATTTCCAGATAAATAAAATTTTTCCAATGCGATTCGCAGCGCGAAATTCGAGCAGCGGCCATTCGATACGATAATTGCACGATATAGAAGGGGTTTGTAACGCGCGCAATGCTTGCGTAGAATCTCGACGATAGGTACGCGGTATTTGTCGACTAGCTATAAATATCGAAAAGTTCGACTGGCTGCGCGAAGTAGCGAGTTTCCACGCACGAGCAAATACGTTTACAATATATTTCAACTAACGGCAAAAAATTGTAATTGTACGCCAGCGTTTTGCCACAGCGATCGTGCGATAGCCAGTGGTACGTACGGCTCGTTCGTATTCACATTCGTGAAACTTAAATTCGGATAGCGCGAATGGCGAATCGAAACAGATCGAATGCGTGACTTCGGGGAGGGAGGGGGGAAACGATCGATCGGAGGGTATTCTGACTAATTCTCGGACTAATTCTCCGACTGATTCTCGAACGATGCCGCTCGAACGTGGACGAACCGTGTTAATGGACGATCTAATTTGCAGTTATTTGTTAATCGGTTTAAAACGCTCTATCTTTAACCGGGCATTCTATTATACTTGGCTGTTTCATTCGCTAATTTATCATTTCATCTCGGCTCAGCCGGCGCATCGTCGTTCCATCAGTCGCGTCGATCGAGCGAGCGGAATTTAAATTACCCGTATAATCCTCGAGCGGTATCGCGGCTCGTTAAAATTACACCGACAGATTTATTTGCCGCGCGTTTGACGGATGGCATGCCGATCGACCCAGCGGGCTCGCATGATTCCAAATTCGAACATCTTGTCGCGTTTTCCACGTTACGTTGAGTCGTCGATAGCAAACGCGGCGCTTCGGAGTGGATCTCGGTGCGGGGCGGCGCAGCTAAGCGTTCGGGTCTGAAAGCACGTTCCAGCCTTTTGATCGCCAGGCTATTTTCTCCCGTGCGGCCACTTTCATCGTTCCACGCTACGGATTTTCAGCTGAATTTACGCCTGAAATCAGCGGTTTGCTCGTTGGTTACTAGTTGGAGTCGTCTGATAGACGAGTAGGTGCGAGGGAGCGGCCGGCAATTAACGTAGCAGTCGATTCTAGCCAGTTTCGAAGTTTCGTATCCCGGCACGTTGGATCCGGTAAATCTGTTAGATCCGTGGAAGCCGAGCCGTGGGACAGGCGGGAACGAAAGGCACGTCGACGGGGCTCTCCAGTAATTTCACCGATACGTTCGTCCGTCGCGCGATTAAAATCCTCTCGGAGCCCGCCATACAGTTTCTGCTAGTGGCACGAGGGGCCAACTTTACGAGGGGATAACGCTACGTGATACGAAATCGCACGGCCGAAGCTTGCCGTATCCATTCCTTTTCTATTCCGCCCGTTCTGCCTTCTACTCCCGATCTCCCGCTAATTCGCCTTGTTTCATCGGCCGTCTCCAGCGTGGATCGAGGGACATCGGTCCTTAAACTTTTCCCCACGCTGGACACAGTTTTCTCCTTGATAAGTACCGATTCGTTTCTACTTTGTTCCGATGTTAGCGAAACGGCTCGTTCGTTCCAATAGCAATATTATTGAGCCGTAAAATTCTTCTGCGTGTAAAAGCGGATAAAACAATTTCCCCTAGTATTTGTTTGCAACTAACAATTTTTAGCATTTCGTTAAAAATATTTCTTGGCAACAGCATCGTATGAAATATATTAGGTTGTCCGAATAATGTCTTTTTTCGCAAACGTGGTTTTTACAATAAAACACCTCCGTACAAACATGAAACCAAGTCTGTGAAATGTCTCGTCGTTTATCTCAACAGAACAAAATGGATCGTACGTAATGCGACAAAACGATATAAAGCAAATAACATTGTGCGTCTATTATTTCCTCATAAACAGAAAGAAACTTTTCGGATATCAATCAAAGAACTCGTATAGCGTATCTCTGTGAAGAAAACATGCAAAGGATCGGTTTAACGTCTTAGGTACGATTGAATTTTGTGCGGGGACGTTCCTTCGTAGGGCAGGGTTTGACGCGAACTACGCGTAAACGATACTGCACCGCAATATGTGGCGAATAATGCTGTTCTCTACGCAAGCACATTGGATAATTAAATGTTAACTTTTCTTAAAGGTACGATACATATACGTGATCTTTAATAATTTACTTTAATAATTAATAATACAATTGAGTGTGATATATTTTAAAGCAGGGCAAAGCACATACACCCACGTCACAATTTTCACATTCAAGGGAGCTAGTGCTTTTCAAATTGTTTTTCGTTTTCTATTTTCTAGCGACATTTTTAGGTTAAAAATTGTAAAATATTGTAAGGATGCGGATCGGAATGTTAAAAAGAGCATCTAATAATGATATATTTATTTTAACGGAAAGCAATAATTGATATCTGACACTTGTGTATCAAAAATAGACTATATATTTTGCCTGTATATATTGTTAACACTGTTATAAAATATTGCGTGGATAAGAAAAGTGTGAAACAAGACAAACGAAAACGTGCGTTTAGCTTAAACGGAGACCGAGTACCTCACCAAGGTCGGTGCTGCTGATATTTAAAGGGGTCCTCTCTAAGGTCGGTGCAGCTGATATATAAAGGGGGTCCTCTCCAAGGTCGGTGCTGCTGGTATATAAAGGGGGTCCGATTCCCGGCGGAGCCAGCATCATCCGACCTAGACACGTAAACTAGGCAGATCAGTATAGTCGAACATTAACATTCGAAATTTTTTCGAAAGCTTGAAAGCCATGGAGATTTTACAAAAGACAAACGATCGGTTCCGAGAAGGAGTTCCCGTCCGGGTGGTTCGAGTCGAATCACTTACCACCATGTGGGTTCGTTTGGCTGGATGCCCGAAGATAACCCAAACACTCAATTTGAAGATGATGGAACATCCCGTGGAGTACTTGCCGAAGGCGAAAAGTTTAAGAACAGGCATGCTAGTCGCCGTGCTAGTAGATTTTAAGGAATCTAGCGCTTGGGAAAGAGCCATCCTTTTACAAAGGACCATGACTGGCTACATCGTCTTTCTAATCGATTGGGGGTTAGAGAGCGAGCAATGTCTCGATTCAATACGGCTGCTGCCCCGTAATTTGGCAAAAATGGCACCGTGGGCTAGAGAAATCGTTCTGCCAGGTGTACGAGAACAACCGATCCAAGGGAAGAGACATCGAGTGGCCCAATTCACCATGTTGAGACGGACAGGGAGCCTAGTCAACATCGATCCTTCTCCAGGAGAATCAATAACTGCAAGGTTGCTGCTGGACCGAGAGCCGGGAGAATCCGCAAGAGATATGGCAGCATACTGGCTGGGGTTGGGATACCTCGATCCCGAATAATCGCTACTATTGCCAGACTCTTTTTTTCTAAGTATAATAATTCTTGTATGTATGGTTCTGTATGTATGGTTGTATGTACAGTTTTATGTGGATATTTGTATTTTTTTTTTATATATATTACTACTGAATTGGATATTCTTAGTCAAGTTTGGTTTTGTATGTCTGGTTTTGTATGTATGGTTTCGTATGTATGGTTGTATGTACAGTTTTATGTGGATATTTGTATTTTTTTTTTTATATATATTACTACTGAGTTGTATATTCTTAGTCAAGTATGGTTTTGTATGTCTGGTTTTGTATGTATGGTTTCGTATGTATGATTGTATGTACAGTTTTATGTGGATATTTGTATTTTTCTATATATATTAGTACTGAATTGTATATTCTTAGTCAAGACTGTAGGTGAATAAAAACTAATGAAAGCTTAAAAACTTGTTAACTCTCTCTTATCCTTCCTCCCCATTCACACAAGTCCTACAATACTAAATTTAATGTTCAGCTGTACGAATTGCAAGGTACATAATAAAAAAAAAGAATAAAAAAGTAAAATAAAATAAGAAAAGGAATAGAAGAAATAAAATAAAATAAAATAAAATAAAATAAAATAAAATAAAAAAGAGTTAAATTTAAGATATCTTTTAAACTAATCATTTTGCAAATCGAGTACTTGTATACTCCTCTGTAGAGAATCAAAAACTGCGGACCGGATCGTCCATCCAGAAAACGAGAAACCCGAGGTAGAGGAATTGCTCGTGTTGCTGTTAGGTCGCGTCCTCGTCGCTTCGCTTATCGGTGGACACACGCTGATCGAACAACGACGCCTTTTCGCGGATCCCTCGTGTTTTTCCTCCCTTTCGGTTTCGTGACCCACGGAGAAAGGCGCCGAGCAACGCGAATCTCGACGCGTGGCATAACGTTGTTTCGTCGGCCCGGCCTTTGACGCTGGTCGCGGCAGCGAATCGATACCTCCTCGATCGACGCGTGGCGGCGATACGCGTTGCTCTCGTCCCCCTGAGACGCGTAAGTAAGAACGACGATCGAAGAACGACGGAGAATCGACGGACGAGGAGGCGGATGAATTCGTTGGATATCGTAGAGCCGGCGATTATCGCTGCCCGATTAATAACTGCGACCCTCTTCTCCGGAGTTCGTGGGTTACGACGTTTAGTCGCGATATTAACATACCTCCAAAGATTACGGGCGTAAGCCTGCTTCGTTCGCTTTATCGCGACTCTTCTTACGATCTCCGTCGAACGCACCCCTGCGATATTTAATCGCACGGGGGACGAGGATCGTACGAGTGCTCCTCTTTCCCTTACTTCATGACCGATCTCCCTTGAGCGATACTCGACTTCGTTCGAGTCAAGTACCTTCGGCTTTGTATCAAAGTCGGCTATCGCGTCGTTCCGTGTCGCGGCGTTTTCCATTCTGAAGGGATTCTTCGTTTCACATCGTCACGTCCTACAACGCGTTATATGGTCGTAAGAACGACGAAACCAAGATCCAACCTTTTTATACTTATTCGTATCTAGATCTCGAGTCGGTTATTAATCGTCCGGCGGCACACAGCGCTGTTATCTCCGAACCGAGAGTGTGTCACAGACGAAATTCGAGCAGCTGTATATAACAAACCGAAATTCCGAACGCCTTATCGCGTGTGACCGTCCGGTCAGCATCCGTTCTCAGCCGCCTGAGGGGCATTCGATCACTCCAGCCGTTCTCCGAATTTTACACTAAGTATAAACAAAACCTTCTCCCACTCCAACAAATGGAAGAATATAAATGCTCCCTTCAAAATCATCCAGTCAGTCTAAAAAAAATTCTTAACTAATCCAAGTATCGAAAGCGTATCATCGCGAACCGAAAAAAGTGTATAAATTGAGTAAAAAATAAAAAGAACTTCATCTCCTTTTCGGAAATTAACAAGTTCCTTATTTTTACCTTAATTTTACACGACCTTTTTGGCGATCCGTGCCAGGATCTATTCACTTCAGTGCAAACGCAATTACGATTTCGGCGTACGCGCATCGTTGAAGATCGAAGGATCATCGGACCCAGTGCGAATCTTTGCTACTACGAAGCCCTGCAGCAACTTTCAACGTTCCACTACGGTGAAACTAGACGAGAGGACTACGGTCAGCGCAGAGCAAGCCTACGAATAAGATTCGGAATCTAGAACCAACCAGAGAGGAAACATCGCTGAGACTCCCCAACGGTCATAGCTACTACGGTAAGCTGAAAAATCTGGATTCATTTTCACGATACCGTGTGAGAAAACCCAGTTTCTCAAGCGCTTCGAGTCCAAATAGCAACAGTAGTTCAGACTCAATAAGTTCAATTAGAATCATGCCCGCATCACGAAAAGACAAAGTCGAAACTATTGAAACCGTTTCTACAAACGGAGGTACGGACAATTCGATTCGTGCCATATTCGACGTGATACAAAAACAAAGTGAAATTCTTGCGCAACGTGTAGAAGAGACACAACGGACGGCCGACAGCGAAAATAAGAAGCGTGCAGCGGGAATAGAACTATTAGGCAAAAATATCTCCAAAATAAAAACAGGACGCGACGCTACTACAGAACTAGGCTCCCTTATTACTATGGACGAATCTGTTGCCGCGAGAGATAGAACTTCCCCACCATGCGTTCCAATTCGAACAGAAGAAGACAACCATCCCTCTTACGAAGACCGTCCACCGCAATTCGCCTCTCCGAGCTTACGGGCCAAAGGCGCGATGGTA
The DNA here is from genome assembly GCF_011952255.1 of Bombus vosnesenskii. Lineage (NCBI taxonomy): Eukaryota > Metazoa > Arthropoda > Insecta > Hymenoptera > Apidae > Bombus > Bombus vosnesenskii. The sequence goes on along the minus strand of NW_022884311.1, from coordinate 3,267 downwards.
TGTATTCCGCAATTAAACGGCGAAGACAATATCGGAGTAGAAGAATTCATACGCGAAGTACGCGAATTACGAGCCATGTGTAGCGAACCCACGCTACTATTTAAAATGATCAAAATCTGCAACATGCCGATATACGAATACGGACACCTGTACGATGCCCTAAGACGAAACGTAGCCACCCAAGACTCTGTTAGAGAACATCAAGACCAGCTACGCGAAACGAGACAGCGTCACGACGAAAGTGCGCAAAGTTATATCATCAGGTTCCGCAGAGCACTCAATAAGTTACAATACAGTACAACGAACGAATACCGTGACGAAATTACTAGACGAGCTATGAACGACAGGATTTTAAAAGACTCCGTGATCGATTTTATCCGAGGCCTGAAAGGCGAAATAGGACAATTACTACTCGCCAATCCACCATACAATATCCTTGAAGCCGAAAAGAAAGCCACCGACATCGAGCGATTCTTCCGGGAAGATCGAAATCGACGACCAAAACCAATAGAACGATTACGACTCCCTGAGCAGCAACGACTAACAACCAATAATCCTAATCCGATCACTAAAAAACCAGCTCCAACACCCAATCCAATGCCAAGAAGCTTCCGACAAACCGAACAAATACCACTTGCCCAAAGGACACAATTAAAATGCTACAAATGCAACCAGATCGGACATGTCTCCAGTCAATGTAAAAATTTTCGAACACCCAGCCAATTTCCGAGACCTCCAGCAGTCCACAATCTCGAGACACACAAGGAAGAAATAGAGAAACCAACAGACCAGACCTACGAATTAACGCCACAACAGGAAGACTACCCACAGTACTTTTACGATCCGACGGACAGCGACATAAATTCCTCATTGACAGCGGAGCAGGAATTAATATACTCAAGCGAAGATGCGTATTACGACCAAGAATAACAAAAGAACGGAAATTCTCGATGGGACACTCTAGATTTAAAACCAACGAACACGCTTTGATAAAACTATTTGGCAAAACTCTAGAATTTTTTGTGGTAGAAGACAACTTTCCAATTATAGAAGACGGCATACTCGGTTTGCCAGCCCTATCTAAATTCAAATTTGAACTCTCGAATCAACAATTAAAACTTGACAATAATATACTTTTATTGCAACAGGAAAACGACGTACCTCCAAAACAAGCAGTGTCAAAAACAGTCTACCTGTAAGGAAAACCAACAACGATATGCTTTATCAATGGTTGTGAGTGCCCAGCCAAAATGACTAATTTTATCGAAAATTCAAATACGTACGATCAAGTCTCCACGTTTAAAGATTTAGTTAGACATTCGCATATAGAGAAGACCCTCCGTGAACCAATCGAAAAGATATTGCTGTTCTACCTCGACGTATTCAATCTAGAGACCGACTTATTACCATGCACTAACATTGCTAAACACACAATAACGTTAAAAGAGAATAAAATCATTAACACAAAATCTTAGCGACCGCCTGAATGCCATAAAGAAGAAATCAAACGACAAATGGACGAAATGCTACAAAAGAACATTATAGAACCATCTGATTCTCCTTGCAATTCACCAGTCTGGGTAGTACCAAAAAAGGCAGACGCCTCAGGGAAACAGAAATGGCGAATTGCAATAGACTTCAGAAAAATAAACGAACTAACTGACCAGGACGCATATCCATTACCTGGCATAGACGACATACTATCCCAACTAGGCAACGCAAAATTCTTCTCAGCCCCCGATTTATCCTCCGGATTCCACCAAATCCCAATGGACATAGACTCTAAAAAGTACACAGCATTCTCCACACCACAAGGACACTATCATTACAATAGGATGCCATTCGGTTTAAAGACTGCACCTGCAACATTTCAACGCATGATGGATACCGCACTAAGAGGACTCATAAATAAACATTGCTTCGTATATTTAGACGACATTATAATACACGGACAGTCGATTGAAGAGCACAATAGCAACCTCGCGATAGTATTGCAACACCTACGCGAACTCGGACTCAAAATACAGCCGGACAAATGCGAATTTCTCAAACCAGAATTAGAATATATTGGACATATAGTAACCGCCGAAGGTGTAAAGCCAAATCCCAAAAAATTAGAAGCCATTAGCAGTTTCAAACAGCCACGTAATCCCACAGACATCAAATCGTTATTAGGACTAGCAGGTTATTACCGTAAGTTCATCAGAAACTTTTTTAAGATCGCGAAACCATTGACCGAACTTACAAAAAAGGAGACACCATTTCATTGGACAGATAAAACCCAGGAAGCATTCCAGACATTAAAAGACAAACCCTGTTCATCACCCGTACTAAAATTCCCAGACATTGCGAAACCATTCACATTAACGACTGACGCCAGTAACGAAGGTACAGGTGCAAGGTATGGGACGGACATCAATGTTGTTATATCTCGCGAACTCTAAACCCACCGGAACGGAATTATTCCACTACAGAAAAAGAACTTTTAGCAATAGTATGGGCCGTGAAACGCCTCCGACAATATCTGTTAGGACGGAAATTCCTCATCCGAACCGATCACCAAGCACTAAAATGGTTACAGAATTGCAAAGACCCCTTATCACGCTTGATGAGATGGCGACTAAAACTAGAAGAATACGAGTACGACATAGAATACACGAAAGGAAAAGATAATACTGCAGCCGACGCACTATCTAGAATACATGTTCTGAGCAGACGACGCGAAAATTTGAACAAAGAACTCGATAAAAAATATCACGATTGGGAAAAATCTACCGACGCGTTACCCAAAATTCTCAAAATGACTCCGAACCGTAAATCTTTCTATCAATTATCCAAAACAGAGCTGGGAAATTACGACGGAATCGAATGGTTAACTAAATTAAACGAAATTATTCCTATAAACGAAAAGATAGGTATAGGCGACGACAGTTTCACAGAGACCGAGAAGAACGCGATCAAACAAATTTTACTATTCCTGAACGACACCGTAAAAGAATTAAATTTTGCGTGGGAACCAATTCAAACATATAGCGACGAAGAAATAGACGAATTATTGAAAGAAAATCACGATTTAGTAGGACACTCCGGTATACAAAAGACATACGACCGCATTCGTGAACGGCACAGAGTACCAGATTTGATGAAACGCATACAACAACATATAGAATCATGCGACACCTGCAAAACATCTAAAACTACACGTATCAGACCCTGCGAAACATCTAAAACTACACGTATCAGACCGCGCGAAGAACCTTGTATCAC